>NC_056629.2:161488364-161565864 GCF_002870075.4 Lactuca sativa | reverse complement strand
GAATTTGATGCTAATCCATGAAATTGCACATTGCACTTTATATAAATCGTTAGTGGAGCGTGTGTGGTTAACTGACACACTAATATGGACTAATAAAGGGTGGAAATGGGTGACTCGTAAACTATCGTTGATTAATGGAGCGCATGTGGCTAATCGGCACATTGATTAGATGATAAATGACATCGAGAGTACCAAACTAATTTGCATGGTTATTCACATATTGTTTGTGATCCTCGGCATCCCAGTCACAAAGTGAGAGCATAATCAAGATTATACATGCCATTGAATAGTTTAATGAATCTCAAAAGATCTAGGAGTTTCATAAGATTGAAATTGGTAAATGCTTTACCACCTAAAATATATTCAAATTTGATTACGTCATCCATTTTTAAAGTTCGAATAAAAAATATGGATCCTAGCCTTAATTTAAAATTTTTGGGTTAATAATTAAGGATTAAAATCAACTAACTTGAATTCTCTTTTCTCCTATTATAAATATCAATTTCAGACAATAGTGGTCTTCTTCGTCCTTCTGGAAATGTTTTTCCTTCTCTATCTGAAAATGATCTTCCTTATGTTTATGAAGGTGAAAGAATGTTCCCTTCTTCAAGCAATGGTGGAACTGGAAATCATGCTTCTCCAACTCTTCCTCCGTCTCCTTTAGTGACTCTCCCCGAGTCATGTTTCCTTCAAGCTGAAAAATACGAAGTTACTCAAGCCCTGTTGGCATGCAAACATCAAGATGGAAAGTCTATGTGTGCGCATGTTCTGAAAATGAAATTGTACATTAATAGATTTGGAATGTTGGGTGTCGTTTTCCCAAGGGAGCTAGCCAATGACTTGGTTCTACTTTTTCTTCCTGAGTCATATAGTCAGTTCATTAAATACTACTATATGACTGACCACAACGTGTCCCTAATTGATCTAACACACATGTTGATTGCTGCTGAAGCAGAAATGCTTAAGAGAACAAGTCAAGCAAAAGTGTTTGAAGGATCTGCCTCCTAAATTTCCATGGACATTGACAATGGTAGTTCAGAAAAGGTTTCTCTTCCAAATGGAAAGGGATCGGCCAAGGTCAAACCGTTTGACCATATGGTAAAGAGAAATGCTAGTTCTGAGATAGTTCCATGTGACAATCCTAAAAGGTCCATATGTTTTTACTTCTAATTGGAAAGGAATTGGTTGCGAAGCTGCCCAGACTACCTGAAAGATCTTAGAGATGGTAAAGTCAAGTCATATGACTCTACTTCAGGTACATCCATTATCTAACTCCATTATTTTATTAAGTTCCTATTCATAGATTCTTAATACATGATGTGATGATCACATTTTGATGTTTTGCAGGATCTAAGAGAAAGAAAGAAGCTTAATAAGAGTGAGTTGCATCTTATCGTGAGAGATGGATTTCAGTTGCATGGTTCGATGATCAGATTTTAGAAGCTACTCTTAGGAGTGACGATATATTAATAGATTGCTTAGGAAATATCTAGAAACATAGTTTCATATATTTGCTTTGTAAGGACAAAATTTTCCGCATATTATCAATAAAAGTGAATTTTTGATTTATTTACTTTATATTTTCTTGAAATGACATTTATGAAAATTGGTGGTTATATTTCTATTATTAGCAGTGTTAATTTGATTCTTAGTTATATCATTTGTGGAAAGGTCATAATTGACCAAGTGTAAAGGAATTCTCATCACCCAAGTTCCAATTGGATAGAAACTTGGAGTCATAGAATTTGAGTAAGTGTGATGTATGAGAATCTTGATCGTTGGAAGAATATGATTAATTCGTTGATCACATGTTTATGTGAGTCAAGTGAAGGGCTAAAGGATCTAGTACACATTGATGTGGATTATTCATATCCGCCACAAAGGATGATAACTTTATTCGTCATAATTTACTAATGCTTTTGGTAAATATGGTTTTCTTTATAAGATTAAACATAGTTCTAACACTTTGAAAAGTTCTCAAAGAGTAGTTGAACGAATAAGAAGAATCTGTTAGGCAGAAAGATAAAAGTTTCTCCAATCTGAAAGGAAAGGAGATTACTTTAGTATCATGTTTTATGATCATCTTAATGATTCTGAAATCACAATTGATACTTGAAGAACGTCTTAGTGCAATTGTTTGACTAAAAAGAGGAATCAAATATTGTTGAAATGGTTCAATCGAGAGATGAGTCATACTTCGTTTCAAATCAAGTTTTAGAGTCACACCCAAGTGACTACAAATCGTATCTTGAAACTTATTCTAAGTAGGTTTGTAACACCTCATGAAATTTGGAATAATAATGTTTTCTTACTCTAGCACATTTGGATTTGGAAGTTGTGATGTTTTGGTTAAAACAAAGGATAAACGTAGACCAATTCTATGAAGTGTTTTCTTGTCGGGAATCCACACTAACTTTTGAATATTTGTTTTTGCTCGTCAAGTAATGCTCCTTGAGAGAGAAACTTATATGTCAAGAATTCAGTGGGAGTCTAATTGATCTTGAAGAGTTTCAGGAGCCAATCAAGAATAAACCTTTTAGTTATCACTAGCACACGACTTAAGGTTGATAACCTATTGCGTTAAGTTGACAAATTCTTATTTCTATGCACCTTCCAGTTGAGTTGGGAATGCTTATGAGTTCTATGGTTCTCATTTGACTGCAAAAAGCAAACCACGCTGGTCAGTGAAAGTACATTGATCAATATGGGTGAACTGCTTAGCAACTTGGAAGCATTGGTAGGCTCGTGTGCTACCAGAAGGTAAGAAATTAGGAATGAGCAAAGTTCAGTCCATGAAAGGAAAACTAAATTTGATTTTGGTTTTGTCCTCAACCTTATCTTATGATTTTCAGTTGGAAATGATAAGATTCACATGAACGGGAACACATACACCATAAAATGTAGGTGGCAAAAGTTTTCGCTCTAATTCATGAAAATGATTATGAGGAAACACTTTCACTATCCGATTTTAAAGATTTGATAAATATCATTTTGGTTAGTGGTTGTGTTTATTGCGTTCTGAAATGCGCAACATGATTACGACATCTCTTTTCATAGTTAGAATTGTGAGAAATGGAAAGAATTAGTTTGAACATTCAGGGTTTTGGCTCGGGTGGGACGCATAGCTTATCGTATTGATCTTCCAGCCGAGCTTAGTCAGATCCACAAAATATTCCATGTCTCCCAGCTGCATAAGTGCTTAGTGGATGATTCCGCAGTTGTGCCTTTGGAGGATATTCAGGTGGATAACCGCCTCAACTACATTGAGAGGCCAACAACGATTCTGGATTGGAAAATGAAAACCTTGAGGAACAAGGCTGTACGGTTAGTGAAGGTGTAGTGGATGAACCGCAAGGGGTCAGAGTGGACTTGGGAGCCCGAGGAAGAGATGAGAGAGCATTATCCAGAGTTATTTGAGACAAAAGACTTAGAGGACGAAGTCTGAGACAAAGGGGGGGGGGGGGAGAATTGTAATGCCTGGTTCCTGGTATGCTTTTAAACTTATAATTTATTCATGTTTATAGAGCAACTCGATGAGTTGGAAGCCCCAAAATCGTTGAGTAGAGATTATTAGGACTGTGGGTTGAGAAACCTACTCGACGAGTAGGCTGGCAGATATGAAACCCTAATTTTCGGGGTTTGCACCCTATTTAAACATCCTAAACCTTTCATGTTGGTCTCATTTCCAGCCTCCAAGTCCCAACCCTTAAATCTTGAAAACCCTAAAGCCATTTGAGTGTTTGTGACCTATTTTTGAGTGTTTTGGTGTGTACTTGATGCTATTGGAAGAAGGAAGAGCTTGGAGACACATGAAGGAGCATATAGATCCAGAATCCTTGCCTCATCCACGTCATTTTTCTGGTATAAAGCTTGAACCTTGCCTTGTAGTTGATTAAATCTTCTTTTAGGGTCATTTTGCTTGTTCTTGGTCCAAATGACATGGTTCTTGGGATTTAGACATCCCAAATAGAGAATACTGCAGATCTAGGGTCTTGAAAGGTTTTCATGGCATAAAGGTGCCAACTTTATGGCCATGGAAGTCCCATGCAACCTTTAGACCATCATTTTGGCCTTTTGGAGCTTATTATGGCTATGCATGAAGAGAAATCTAAAACTTTACGTGATGCTTTAGTCCCCAGAGTTCAGATCTATGACCTCATGGTGTATGTCACACCCCAAAACCAAGAACGACGGAAACGTTCAGGGGTGGAGGACGTCATGTGAAGTATCATAACAGTGTAAAGTAGTAAACAAGCAACAACATCATCCATTGCATTAAAAGTAAAGTCTTAATACATGTGTGTTCTTTCATTATAATAAGACACCAAAATATGTAATCAAAATAAAAGACGAGTCTTGTCTGTGCTCCGTCTTCTCAAAACTTGGTCATCGTACCTGTCTACTGGTGACCTGAGAATACAAGTTATTTTGAAAGAGTAAATCAGCATAAAGATGGTGAATTCATAAGTATTTTAGTGTCATTACTCTGTTTTGGAAAGCTGTTATGAATGCCATGTAAAGTTTTGATCGAAACATTTGATATAAGTGTGAAAACCCTAGAAAATCCCATATTTCCTACTAGTATAAAAGTAGTCTTCTACCAAGACCCGAATGTTTTGAAAGTAGTCTTGTACCAAGACTTGAATGTTTTGAAAGTAGTCTTCTACCAAGAATTGAATGTTTTGCTGTAACAAAGATGGGTTTTCCCCTATATGACTACTTTTAACCATATATAGTCTACCTCATCGTTTATGTGAACGTATCACAAAATAAAAGTAATAGGGAAAATATAGCCATATATAAGTATTATCCTTTTGTATTAGGATAAACACGACATCGCGACTGTCGAAAAGTATTAACCTTTAATCTCCGTAGATGTTCATTTTCCTCTGTAGCTAACAGCAAGTCGAAGGAATGGTTAGTCCGGTAAAGGTACCCCCAGTATAAGTATTAACCGTAGGCACCCGTAGATGTTCATTACCTCTGTTGCTAATAGGTGGGTGCCGGAATGGTTAGTCCCGTATAGTATCCTTGTGTACTAGGATAGACAGAACTAATCTACACGTATAGTATGTAATAGTAACTCATCATATAGTTTCTAGGTACAAGTATCCATGTAACTGTATCCATGTAAGAGGATCCATGTAAGTGTATCTCTTCATATAACATTTAGTATAGACTCATGAATGAACTGACTCTGGTGTGATTCCTTGTAATAGGAATGATGTTTTGTATCCCCTAAACTATCCATATAATAGTTTACTAGAATGTATTTGTGGTCCAAGAAGGTTTATACACCCTTGCTACTCAAGAGTGTGGGAACTAAATGAAGAATGAAAGCTGTCATATCAATACATATATATTATGAACATAAGTGTATAGATATAGATTTGACCAAGGACATGAAAGAGGTTTTGTAGAACATTTAAGAGTTTTGAACAATAAATAACAATGAATTGATGTCATTTTATAAACATTTCAAAAGTAATTCATTTGATAACAAAACATTTTAAGACATAAAACCATTTCATGTATCACATTTTGAAGCATGTGAAATCAGTTGGATGAAAAACACAGTTATGAATCACATATAATGGATTCTATCGCATGCTGTTTTCTACTTGTATTCCCCCCCCCCCCATTAAAGCATTTAAAACATTGATTAAGGGGTATGAACTCACCTGTAGATGGTGGTTTGGATGAAATGAACGATGTAGGATTGCTAAGTGTCAAGTGAAGACTTGTACACACTCAAAGATCCTAGTTAACATATAATCACACATATATGTATCCAATTAGTCTTTAAACAACTAATTGACAATGTTAAGACATCCTAGAACATGCTAAACACCTTATATAAGTGTTATAAGTCCTAAGGATTTCATCTAAGTTGTTGTAGGACAAAGCTATTGGGTTTAGGGTTCCAAAGAACCCCTTTCTTAAGTTTACTCCCCAAGGACCATAACACAATGAGTTTACGGTCGTAAACCCTTGAGTTTACAGCCGTAATCTCCTAAGCTTTTGATCATTTGATGGTTTGAAGCCTTACATGTCCCTTAGAAGTATTTCTACTTGATGGTTTAGTCCTTGGAAGAGATTAGGGCACCCTTTACCTCCTTTGAGGAGTTCACGTCCCTAAGACCAATTCCCTTAGGGTTTGCGGCCGTAATCTCTCATGGACATGGTATTTTTGTGCTTTCAAGTCCTATACACATTAAGGTATGAATCCAGGCTAGTTTCACAAGGAAAGGAAGGGACTAGGGCACACTTTTGGACCTTAAAGAAGGGTTTACGGTCCAAGGTGTTCTTGGGCTGTAAACTCTTTGATCTTGTTGTTTCCTTGTGATTTCTTGATGTTTAGACATATAACAAGCCCTATTATACTCTAAGATAGAATCACTTATGATTTGGGATGAAAGGCTAAAGATCCTTGAGAGAGAATCGGGTTTTTCTCTAGTTGGAAATGGAACAAATGAATAAATATGGCTAAGGACCATATATATACCCCCTGGGGTTTTCGACCGTAAACTCCATGTTTGGGTTGTAAATTCCAATTTCTTGGAGTATGAAAGTTTATTGTTGCACAATAAACCCTAGGACACCCCCTCTCCTGGCATCTCCTAAAGTGTTAATCACAGAATACTCAAACTTATCCCAAATAGTCTGAAAATTAACAGTAACTATTCTGACTTCTATTGACTTGGTATGTTGTACAAAATGTAAATTTCGGGTTGTCACAGTGTATCTTGTAATTTTGGTGATGTTTGGATTAAGACTTTGGTCTTTTTGGATTAGGGTTTGATCTTAATCCATTTAGGGAAGGTATTAATGGGTAAAGTTGGAAACCTTACCCTTCCAAAGGCATTTCCAGTCAAGATCTGAAGTATAGGGTCTAGATCTAAAGATTAATGGCTTAATGAGTTAAAAAGGGGTTAACAAACTAAAGAACTCGTAAAGTTCATAAAGAAACTCGACGAGTTCATGGAAGAACTCGACGAGTTGGATCGCAAAATCAGAATTCTGTGATTCATGGGAACTCAGCGAGTTGAAGGGAAAACTTGACGAGTTGAGTCAACTAGGAGCGTTGACTTTGACTTTGACCTAGAATTGACTTTGACCATAGTTGACCCTAAGGGGTTATGGTTATGAAATGGTATCTAAGGGGTTGTTTTGATTCAGGGAGTGAGTAGAGCTGATTCTGGAGCAGAGACGTTTCAGCTTGCATCCGACATTTGAGGTGAGTTTTCCTCTTGTAGGAACTGGTCGAAGGCATCAATGTCGGCATGTATGGATGATTATATGTTCTGGATTTCGATCCGATGTTAGGTGGTGCCCGAGGAATGATGATATGCTTTATGGACTACGGTTCGATGTTGGGCAATGCCCGAGGAATGTTTGTATGCTTGATGTCTTCGTGATTCTTGCATGTGTCGAATGTCGGCAGTCTGTATTTGTATGTTTTTCGGATTACAGTCGGATGTCGGGCGGTGCCCGAGGAATGTTTGTATGCTTTCCGGATTACGGTCCGATGTCGGGCGGGGTCCGAGGAATGTTTATATGTTTATGTTATGTTTATGTGTATTGTTGATATGCTTATATGCATGATGAGCTCAGCTCGATACCGGGTGGGGCCCGATGCCGGACATTGTCCAATGTCGGGCGAGGCCCAATGAAGGGGAGGGGCCCACGATACGTTTATATGTGATTTTGTGATTATATGTATGGTATGTAGTAGTTTGGGGAAGCTCACTAAGCTTCATGCTTACAATTTTCAGTTTTTGTTTCAGGTTCTTCTCGTAGCAAAGGGAAGAGCTCGGGATGACTGCATTGCACACACCATGATGTTTTTGTTGGGTTTTTGGTATAATACAACATCATATGGTGCACATACAACCCTAAATACATTGGATATATGTTTTCTCTATTATACATGCAAATATCAATTTTTCCAAGGTATTGTTCTAACTAGCATAAGATGAAGAGCATATAATATAAATTCTAGTAGAATTACATACCTCTTTGTTGTAGCTTGATTCCATGGAGCTTAAGAGCCTAGTGCCTCAAGTGTGACACCTCAAATGGTTCACACAACATCACCAACATCTTGGAATAACTTGAGAGAAAAGGTTCCTATGCTAAAATTGGCTAGCCCTCATGTGTACACACACTAGTGCTAATTTTTTGAGCCATGGGGTCCTTATATATGGTGGCTATTAGGGTTACACCATGTAACTCATGTCTTTCCATATTCTTCATGCTCCATAGGTTAAAACCTCCATGGAGTATCCATGGGTTACTCCATGGGTTTAGCCCAACATGAAGAACTATGGATCATAAGCCCACATATATAAGAATGAATGATTTACACAATCAATCCCCATATATTTAATTAGTATCCTTTTGATCACATAATTAATTCCAAATTAATTCTTGATCAATACTAATTAAATAATATGATTTCATATTAATATATTAGAACTTATAATATATTAACAAATCATAATTATCCTTTTCTCACAAGATTCTATCCAAATTGTTCCGATGCCATGCAACCCAAATGGACCATGCCAATCGGGTCAAGTACATACCAATTATAGTTATGGACTTAGACACTAATCCAACAGTTTTAGCATAGGAATTTGGAGATACTATGACTTATGTTTTGATGAGATGATTTTGATAACTATGGTTTTATTTATTAATTAAAAATGAAAATTTTGGACTGTATTTTATGGGTGTTATAGTCGTGTCCTATATGCTTCGGATATAGGATCGATTACATATGTTATAATATTCACATGTTCTGATTTTTCCAAATGCCTTGCATATTGAGAGGGAAAAAGGACTAGCACATGGTGTGACTAAAGTTGTTAAACAACTGTCAAGGACACTCTGAGGTTTACTGAAGATTAGTTGCTTGAGGACAGTTGGAAGTATAGTTTTGTATTTGGACGGACCATATTGATATAATTTTGAGTGGAGATGACTCTTGTTCAGAATTGATAGTCATGTGGAATGTGGAAATGTTTCCATAATAGGATTTGATGATTAGAATCTACATGTGAGCTAGGAACTTTAATGCAAGGATGATGTTTAAGGAATGTATCTTGAATTTGAGACTTCATTACCATGAAATTGTTTTAAATAACAAAGTTTCAATGGAACATTTTGTAATATCGTTGGCTAAGTCTTTGTGACTTTGGATCCTCAACATTACTAAAGATCATTGCATGTAAGGTTTAAGTCTGACACATTCTAGTAGTGACAAAAATTTGGAATTGTAAAATGAGCATCATTGGAATGATGTCCAATCGATCTATTCACAAAGAAAGGACCATGGAGAGACATAGTATGCATGTTTATAACATGGCATGATTGATGTTTAATTCAAGTGTTTAGTTGATTAATCGAAACATTATACAATGAATAAAGTATAATTAATATGGCGATTAATAATAAGAGTTTTATTTATATTCAATAGTTTTGAGACCATAGTTAATTAGGTTATTATTGTGTTTCACTATGCATGTTTTACTTCCTGAATATTTGGACTATTCAAAACATACACATCCGCTCATACTTTTGGATGTAAGTGGTGAATTAAGACCGTCATGAATTAATTTGTGGATTGTCTAAGGGTTTAGACATAACAATAGTTTTGTTGCAATTTTCATGAGTACTTGGACAATGGGGATTTTGAGTATTGGATAAAGCCACGCTCAGAGAATTACTTCATGGATTTTATCACGAGTAATTTTGAGACGATAATATCTTATATTCTTGAAACGCAGATATATGAGTTGTTATTTACGAGTCAGGTGTGCATTGATAATACGTAAACGCATTAGTAACTTGATGTTATAAAACGTATTGTTGTGTGTGATTTGATGAGTGAATAGTACAAGCATATAAGTCGAAGTTTATCCGTTCCTTTTTCCCTAACGGGAAAAGCGATATCCGTACGCCGCTCGATGATTTGATGTTGACATATGAAGTGCTTGGCCAAGCCTGGAATGAATTGATGTGTTCAGTTAGTATTCTGATTTTAGTCGTCATAAATCAGAAGTCAGGAAACAAATTTTGGACAGAGATTTTGATTATAATCCATGTCTCATGTCCATATGATATCTTGTAGAACGGAGGAATATTTGATCACTTATCTTAGGACACGGAACTGACTGGGTTAGAGTTCGACATCGACTTTTGTAGCTACAATTTTCTAGTCAATTCGGTAGTTATACTGGCGGTTATAGTTATTAGACTTATTCAAGTGGGAGACTGTTGAATTAGGTGCTTAAGCCATTAACTATAATTGGTATGAACTTGAATTGATGGTAACACAGTCCTTTGGGGTTGCCCTCAAGCCTATCAATTGAATAGGATGACTTTTAGAGAGAGAAGATTGATTTATTAATTTATTATTTGGTTAATAAATTAATTAGAAATCAAAATATCTGATTTGTTAATAATATAATATTTAATTAATAAATAATCAGAAATTAGTTGGATTTATTTTGGGATTAATTTGATTAATTAAAAGTAGGAGGACTAAAGGTGACAATGTTTAATAATTGAGAATTGAGCAATTCTAGAACCTCCCATAAGGGGTGGACGAATTCTAGATGCTTTCTAGGGTTTCCTTGGGCTCTAAGGGTGCCTTGGATGCCTTAGGGAGGAAGCTAAGGGATTAGGGTTATCTTGGAGATACCTGCCTTATCGAACACCTTCCTAGACTCCTATATAAACCCATTAGGGTTTAGAATTTCGTGAATTACTCTTCCAAGAGGCATCGGGACGAAATTCTCCTCTCATCTCTCTCTCTCTCTCTCTCTCTCACTCTCTATAGTTTTTCCTTGGTTTCTAGGGTTTGGGTGTGAGCCATTAGAGGCGCGACACTTGTGGCGCTTGACTACCAAAGGTTTTCAAGCTTGGATTAATATTTTTATTCCTACATAACAATCAAAGGTATGTTTCATAACCCTAAGTGTGTATTTTTATTATGTACTAGAGATCTAGGGTTTATACTTAGTTGTTCAATTTGTATGTTCAATTAGAGAAAACATAGATCTTATTTAGGGTTACATGCACACATATGATTTTTTGTTATTCTCAAAACACATCAAATAGTATGCATATAGCCATCCACTCTGGACAAACAATGTCACACAAAATATAGTAAGAGCACTCACTTGATACAAAGAGCTAAATATCATCGAGTCCTCGAAGGAATCAGCTACACGAACCACCTAAATCATCATTAGGTGAAACTTAGTGACCAAACCTAATTAGAGGTCAATCCTTAGAACAAAAAGCTAATCCAACAAAGATTGAACAAAAGTCAAACTAGTCAAAAAGTTAATGGTCAATGGTTAAATTCAAAGTTAACGGTCAACGACCCTATGCATTGTATGCCATCTCCTGGACGTGCCGCATACACTAGCCGGAAAAATAGTCGTGATTTTATCATTCTACACATCGTGTGCAAGGAGGTTGCATACACCATGTATCACTTTTCATCTCAACCTTTTATTAAGTGCTTAATCCTTTAAGACAGAGGCTTATTCTTTCCAGAACCCTTCTAAATATGATCTTAATAGATAAAGTTTCCAACTTTATCAGCTAACAAGCCTTTATCATTCCAAACCTAGATCCAAAATGAGTTCAAAAAAGTAAAAACTTCTTCTATGGTATAAAGGGACACAAACATACATTCATATTACCACCAAAGGTCCAAAAAACAAGACTAATTAACATTTAGCCAGAGTTTTCCAAACTTCAAAGAAACAAGACCAAAAGGGACCAAATAATGCTAAAAACTTAGATCTTGGAATATATAACGATAAATCTTAGAACATGATCACTTAAAAAGGTCTAGAGAACGATGAGAAAGATGAAACTTCAACGGATCTTGCTTCCTTGCACTCAAAACTAATTTTTCTTCATCTTCAAAACCCATTCAAAAACACCAAAAGCTCAACAAAGGAGGAACGAGGCCACTCTAGGGTTTTTGGAAAGGATGAAGGCTGGTGAGATGTAAACCCTAGATGTTAAAGCCCTTAAATAGTGGTCAAGCCCCCAGACCTTGGATTTTGAGATGTTTTCAGTGCCATGCGTAATGTATGTCATCTAGGCATGCGTCACGTCTAGCCGTCCACATGGTACCAAAGTTCCGTCTATAAAGACTTCATGTGTCGCGTAAAACTAAATTATATTTTCCTTAAAACTTAATAAAATGAAATTAAAGACATACCCAAGAATAAGCATTATAAATATCCCCTATTTATAAAGATGTACTCCCTAAAATTCACATTCGCAAATAACTCCATATAGTACTCGCGTATCTCCTGTTTGGGCTCCTAAGTCCACTCGGAATCCATTCATTGCTGCCACTGCACCTTCACTAACCCAATTACTTGTTGCGTGAGGTCTTCGTGTTCCTATCAAAAATTGGAACTAGCCAGTTAAAATAGTTCAAATGCTCATCCACCTAAATATCCTTTGATGGTACTATTTCCATCTCATCTTCTAAACACTTCTGTAATTGAGAAACATGGAAAGTGTTATGGATCTGATTGATCTCCTTTATCAACTCAAGATGATAAGCGACTCTCCAAAAACACACGAATAACCGATAGAGTCTAATATACATTGGGCTTAACTTGCCCCTCTTTTGGAATCGATGACCCCTTTCCAAGGAGACACATTCAGAAGAACATAATACCTAACCTAGAACTCCAAATCATACTTCCCCCAGATATGTATAAATCTTCTACCGGCTTTGAGGAGTCAACAATCTCTCTCTGGCCCTCTTAATAAGCTTGGTAGTCTTGAGCATAATATCAATGTTCCCTAAAACATGTTGACCCACCTATCCTCAATAAATCAAATTCCTATAATTTCTCCCATATAACATCTCAAAAGGAGGCAAACCAATACTTGAGTTATAACTATTGTTCTAGGAGAACTTGGCCAAAGGAAGTTATGAATTTGAAGCTCCACCAAAGTCTGAATTGTCCTCTCGTTATGGCCATCGATTTAAGGATGATACATCATGCTAAAATGTAAATAAGTGACCGAATCCCCATGAAATCATATGTTGGGTAATTAGCCTCATGAGGCTTCAATTGTCTTGAGGCATACATAATCACCTGACCTTGCTTCATCAACACTACAAATAAGCCCAAAATAGATGAATCATATTAAACAAACCATATCCTCAATCCCCTTTGGCAATATCAAAAATAGAGCCTCAGATAAAGATTTTCTCAAAGTCTCAAACATCAACTGCTGGTCATCGCCCTATCTAAAAGTAGCATTCTTCTTGGTCAACCGAGTCAAAGGTACTACATTATTAGAGAAATCTTGGATGAATCTTCGATAATACCTAACTAAACCATGAAAACTCTGAATCTCATAGGGAGTCTTTAGAACCCCCAACTACATCATCGCCTTGACCTTGGCCGGATCACCATAATACCATTAGTATTAACTAGATGTCTCAAGAACTAAACCTCTCTCAACCAAAATCATACTTACAGAACTTGAAATAAATCCTCTCCATCCTCAAAACCTTTAGCACCTCCCTAAAATGATCTTCATGCTACTACTTTGTAATATCCTGACTCCCAGGTATAATATTTAATTAATTTATATTCATGTTGTCAGAGCAACTCGATGAGTTGCAGGCCTCAACTCATCGAGTAGAGAGTTTAAATGGCCGTGTCAGTGTGATTTTTAGAGTCATACTCTACAAGTTGGAGGACCCCAACTCGACGAGTAGGAGCTGAGTATGAAAACCCTAATTTTCAGGGTTTGTACCCTATTTAAAGGACCTTAAGCTTTCATTTCCGCCTCCCTTATCACCTTGACACACTGAGAGAAACCCTAATCGAGCAACATTCATCTGTGTGTGTGAGAGAGAGGGGCTAATATTGTATGTTCTAGTGCATTTTTGGAAGGTTGAGGAGCTAAAGCCTTGAAACAAAAAAACATCCCTTGGATCCAATGTTCTTTTAGTGCTAGCTGCTATTTGGAGGTAAAAAGATATCACCTTGATCATTTTTTGGTTAGATCACTTCAATAGGGAGTTTATGGTCATTTCCATCTTTTCTTTGGGTCCTTAAGTTGTTTGAGCTTGCCACGGAGTTGAGACTTCAGATCTGGATAGTATGAGGTCCCTTGGGACTAAAGATTCGAGCTTTATCAAGTTATTGGACAACTTCCATGCGGTAAACCCTCTATAGAGCTTGTTTTGGCATTTTGAGCCCTAAATGCCATGCATGGATGTAAAGCTTGCATCTTTACGTGATACTTCAGACTTGGAAGGGTAGATCTAGAGTATGAGGCCTTAGTTTTGCTTAAAAACATCTAAATGAGAGAATGGACTAAAGGGACTCGACGAGTTGATGAGCAAACTCGACGAGTTGGTTAGGGTCTTCCCCAATAGCCGGGACGCGTTACGAACTCGGCGAGTTGATGTGACAACTCGGCGAGTTGAGTTGGATCTTCCCTGACTTTTCAGAGAAATGAAGGAACTCGACGAGTCACATAGATGCACTCGACGAGTTGGGTCAACATGGACTGTTGACTTTCGTTGCCTTTTAGGATTTGGTCAGGTTATGGATTATGGAGACCATGGAGGGGTAAAATGGTCTTTCACCCTTTCCGAGAGTTCGAAAAGGGGTTATTTTAACATCTTTAGAGTTGTTGTTATAAAGTGTTAATTAGAGATGATTATGGCATGTACGCGGAGATTAGACTGATCGTTGAGTACGAGATCTATTTGCTTACTTACAAGGCGAGTCTTCTCACTGTACTTACCTGAGTGGTAATACTATGTGACCGGAGGGTCTTATGTGCTTATACTGAGTAATGTGATATTATGCATTTTGTCTTTATAATTTATGTTATATATTATTCTGTGCCTTACTGAGTTAGGACCGGAGGGTCCAAACTGAGTTGTGAGACCGGAGGGTCTTCATTGAGATACATGACTGGAGGGTCCAACCCGAGCTGTGAGACCAGAGGGTCTTCAGTGAGACACATGACCAGAGGCTCCATACCGAGTCGTGAGACCGAAGGGTCCTCATCGAGACGCATGACCGGAGGGTCCATGCCGAGCTATAGCCATGTGAGGCTTATTATTTGTGTATGTGGTATTTTGGGGAACTCACTAACTTCATGCTTACAGTGTTGTGTGAAATGTGTTTCAGGTACCTCTCAGGATCACGGGAAGGCGCCGACTTGATTGTATACACCAGTTTGAGATTATGTTTTCCAGGATTCTGGGATATTATCAAACATTTTTTGGTATTGTGTTTTGAACAATTTGTACATTTGGGTTTTTGAGAAATATGATATTGGGTTTTATGTGGTTTTAAAAATGAAAATTTTATTTGAAAATTTAGAGTGTTACATACTTAGTCTTCAAGAATACCAAATATCATAAATAAACACAATAACCAACCGATCAAGAATGGGCCTAGAAACATGGTTAATTAGATCTATGAACATGATCGGTGCATTAGTGACCCCAAACGACATCATTATGAACTTATAATTGTCATATCCCCACCTTGAAGGTTGTCTTCGATATATCCTCTTCTCTCGCCATCATCTGATGATAAATCGAATGAACATCAATCTTGTAGAACCACGATTCTCCCTGTAATGGTCAAAATAGTTTTTGATCATCAGCAATGGATAATGATTCTTCATCGTAAGATTCCTATGAGACTTATACTTCTTCTTGATGAACAAAATTGATACTCCCCAAGGAGAACAGTTTGTCCGAATAAACTCCTTGTCCAACAACTCCTAAAGTTAAGTGGAAAACTCCTACATCTCTTAAGGTATGTCACCTCTTTGTACACGGTACATCTATTGTCGAAAACCTATAAACTTATTCGTAAAACACAATGTGTTTTCACTGTTAAAAAAATCAATTTTTTTCAAAAAATTTATGAATTGAGTGTGTATTGGTCACTATTATGCATAGACTCAAAATATTGCGATTTAACAGTTAAATCAAAATTAATAAAGGTTTTTTTTCAATCAATTTAGAGGTTTACGAATATTGGTTATCTCTTCATTTCTTAGTTTAAATAGTTTAATCCCATTACTAAATTTTTGTATAATGTTGTTATGTAGCCTTCCGGATGCTTGTTAGCAAATCGGGTAGACCCTCGACTAATGAATAATCTGGATGACATGTTGAAAAGATAGACACACACTAGGTTAGAAAGCGATACCAAGGCATGGACCCTAGTATTGCTCTCTAATGCCTATGTTAGATGTCAGGTAGAAGTGTAGTAAATTTTTTACAGATGAGAGAATTCTGTCTTTACCAGTGTGTATCGAAGTTCGATAGGTAGGATGGCCAATGTTCTTGCTTCTTTATCCAGGTGGTGCTTTTATCCATAAGATTTAAGGATTGTACCATTCAATATAATAGTATTTCCTTTTTCTGTGTTTCTTGGGATGCTGCATAAGGATTTGTAAGGGTGATTTTCTTTCCATTATATATTGCTTCTCGGTTTAGGTGGTCAGTTTGCTTCTGTTGATGAGTACCAGAGTGGTAAGTTATGGACTTATTAATATTGCCATATTTATACATTTATTTAGGCATTATTTTAATATATTTAAGCTATATTTTGGTAAAATGCAAAGATATTCGGTACTTATTAAATTGAATTTTGTTTTACAATAAAAAAGGACACTCTTGAAGAAAAATGACTGAAATCGACAAAAGCTGGATACTTGGAGCACTGGAGTTGAAACTAGGAGATTAAGGAAGAGGAAATCGATTTCAACACATTTCATACGATGTCGAGTTATGAAGCTCACAACTTGTCATTCAGAAGGTTCCCGATTTCGTACATGAAGATGAAGCTCATGACATGACGTAATGTCTTTCACGTCGTGACAACGTGTCCTAGATGATTCCTATTTGGGGAAGTATGGTTTCCTTGGTGCATATGGATATACACTAAGTTCATGTTGCGACACTCTTATGGTCACGACGTGAAGGCCGATTTTATGGAAACTTTAAATATCGATCATTATATCGACTTGGAGGAGAATTAGGAAATAAAAGAAGAATTACGGACAAAAAAACATGCGAAAATTAACCTTCTAAGACCTCTTGGAAGGAAGGAGATGACTGGAGATCAAGAGATTAAAATATTGGAGCAATGAATTCACATCAATCATTTGATTTGCATAGATCTAATCATGGATAACTTAGTTTTTCTTGCGATTATGTGTTTCTTTTCTGCAATTGTAATGCCCGTAGATCAGGGCTAGTCAATTTAGAGACGATAAGCGTCAAAAATGACTTTTTGATAGAAGATTATTTAGAATGAATAATCTTAACTAAGTTGTAGTATATGTTACAAGGATTCCGTACATATAAAGAACGCCCAAATCTGACTTCGTATGAGGAAGTTATGATTTATCGAATTTTCGGCTTAGCGGTATGCAGCCTGAAATACTCGATTTGAGATCGAGCGGTTTTTAGCCAAAACAATCTAAACGAGAATCGAAGATCTCGTTGTTGGTATCGAAGCGATGAAAAGTTAGGCGAGAACGGACGTCAAACGAAGAAGTTATGATTTTATAACGAAGTTTTCCTGTCCGGGCCTACTAAAAATAAATAATAAAAATAAAGTCAAAATTAGCCGACAAAGTCTAAACGAAAGTTGTAGAGCGTAGTCTCACCTACGCGTGGATATAATGAACGTCGAAAACGGAGTTCGTATGAACAAGATATGAATTTCCGAAGTTTACTAAATAATTAATATTTAAATTTAATTATAAAACCCGGTATTATCCGAAGGGGGAGTCACCGGGCATATTCGAAGTACGCCCAGCGTACTGCTGTACGCCTCGCGTACAACGAAGCATGACGACCTTCGCACTCGAGTTCTTCGGATGACAAACACAATGACGATTTCGGACCCGTACGCCCTGCGTACAGGCGTACGCCCTGCGTACTCCGAGGCTCCCGCCTCCTATAAATAGAATGCGAGGGCAGCCGGCTCAATTGCTCTTTTTCTCTCTTCTCTCTCTCTCGTTTTGCATCGTTTTGCGTGCCAAAAGTACCCGAAGCCCCGGTAATATTCTCGAGCCCCGAAGCAAGTCCCGAGATCCCGAGAAGTGCGATTCCCGAGCCGAAGCTCTGCCCGCGAGAAGTTCGATTTTTGTAGAGATCTTCCAGATCTGCTGAGGATTACTACTTCTGCAAGTCCTAGTGCTGTCCGATCATCTTCTGATCAAGTGAGTGTATACTACCTTTCATAAACACGATAATAATACAAGTATGGTTTGAGTGTATTAAGTATATTGTTGTTTATATGTGTGAGTGTGTAGTTACTTTCTTCTAACACATAAATATGAAGTATTTGCTATGAAATACGTGCTATGTGTTTATATATTATTTGTCTATCTGAGATGGACGTGGAATTGATGTTTTATACAAGTGTTAAATGATTTAAACTGTGTAAGTATTTATATCTATGAAAATGTTGAGTAGAACTTGGGTAGATGGGATAGTTGGTGACTATGGAGTTAGCACCTATTGTATAAACCTTGGCGACGATGTGACTTCGTGCCTATTTGATGAACCTTGGCGACTATGGAGTTAGCGCTTGTTAAGTGAACCTTGGCGACTATGGAGTTAGCGCTTGCTAAGTGAACCTTGGTGACTATGGAGTTAGCGCCTGATAACTATGGATTTAGTACTTGATAAATAAAATTTGGCAGCAATGGATTTCGTGCCAATTCCTTAGGAATAAATGAATGAAGGATAGTTGGTTCTTAGGGTAAAACCTTAAGAAGATAATGGGGATGGGTAATTGGGTTGATTGTTTGCTGATCAAATATAATAATTATATTATCGTGGGTTGAAAACCCTATATGCTCACCAGGCTCCCACGCCTGACCCACTCAGTTTTCTTTTCATTACAGGTAATGGCACAAGGGTATAAGTTGGTGGAGTTGACGAGAGATTTTGGATTATAGATCAGTAGTTAAATAACTATTGTAAGGTCTATTTTATATTGTTTATGCTTTTGGTCTGTATCGAATATGACATCCCAAGGTTTTATTATTTAATGAAAATACATTCTTTTTGAGAAATGTTTGGATAAATGGTTATCATATTTTTGTTTTTGGGA
Organism: Lactuca sativa; assembly: GCF_002870075.4. Lineage (NCBI taxonomy): Eukaryota > Viridiplantae > Streptophyta > Magnoliopsida > Asterales > Asteraceae > Lactuca > Lactuca sativa. The sequence goes on along the minus strand of NC_056629.2, from coordinate 161,546,689 downwards.
ACAAATTCCGCAACAGTTTTTTTTAAACGATTACTCTGATTTTAAAAACAAAGCATAAACAAATCGGTCTTTTCTGGCCGTGAAATTGGGGATGTCACAGCAATTATGAGTTAAATCATTAGAATTTCGTTTAGTAATGATGAACCCTAATACTATGTGTTTGTTTCTACTTTTCATGGATCAATGAAGTTGGTTTAGCTTGTGTTTGATATATCAAAGCCTAGCATGTTAATAGTTTTAATCTTTGTTGCTTGCATCTTCAAGTTTTGTGTAGTTGAATGATCACTTTAATTGCATGAACTTGTTTACCTAGTTGTTTATGAATGTTAAATTGCTAAAGCTAGTGATTGACCAAATCCTAAAATAGGTAATAAAGGTAGTAACTTTAACTGTTCTAGAGAACATACTTGGATCATAATTGTGCGTGGTTATTTGTCTAGATTATAGATAATTAATCTTAGATATATCTTACATAACCCAATAATCTTAATAATCAGTTTAGTGTCCACTTGTGTAAGACCATTGCATAGTAGTTCTTAAAATTGGTGAAAACGTTAGGAGATCGGACCAAGACTTCTAATAATTTATATTGGTAACCAACTAAAATTAATTCTTGTCTTGAAACTAACCATAGGAAAAAAGGGATTTAAAGCTAAATGAAAGTGTCTTTATTATCTTGAATACAATCATCTTAGTTATTTGGTTGCTTTAGTTTTTAGTTGTTTGATGAAATTAAGTTAATTTAAACTTGCAAAGTCAGATAAAAACTCCCACTTCAGTTGTGTTACTCAAATTAATTTTTAATAGTTATTTTATTAACTAAATACCATTCCCTATGTTCGACACCCAACTTACTTTTCTATATTATAATCTGACTAGGTAGACTGCCTATAAGTGCATTAGTAGTTAAGTTTTGTTAGGTTATACATTTAAAATTGGTAGGTATATCTGTACACATCAAGTTTTTGGCGTTGTTGCTGGGGAGCAGATTATTTCAGTTTTTAAACTAATTGCTTTAAGCTAATCGATCCTTTTTGTAGGGTAAAAACCACAAACATTTAATTTTCTGCATTAATTTAGTTTTTTGCTTTCGAAGTTTTCACGGCGAGACAAACTCTCTGTCACGACGTGAGAACGTCAATTTTTTAGATTTTCATGTAATTAGTTTTTAGTTTGTTTTTACGGTTTTGTTTTGTTTTGTTTCAATTATATATGACCAGAGGATCCAATTTTCTGATCATACCGCCACTTGAAGATCCCGAATCTGCATTCCACAAAAAGAAAGATAAAAAGATAGACGAGTCGAGTAGCACCTTTCAATCGGAAAAATTTGAAAGCTTTGAGAAGAATCATGACAAGAAAGGAATAAGGTACGAACTAGAAACAGAGAGTGATTTAGAAGAAAAAATCAAAACCGAGATAGATGAGATGGCAGACATTACAACAATGACTATGGAGGAGTATAAAAGGAGGATGTGTAATGACAACAGTACCGGTTTTGCTCCACCAACAATTCCCGTTGTGACAAGTTTTGAGCTCAAAGGACATATCCTCTTGATGCTCAAGGATATTCCATTTTTCGGGAAGGACCATGAAGATGCCTTTAGACACATTGATAAGCTGTTGGACATTACAAACTACTTCAAAGTTCCAAATGTTACAAGAGATGCGGTGCTACTACGGATGCTTCCAGTGGCGCTTACAAGAGATGCTAAAATTTGGTTACAGTTACTTGCACCTGGAACGATCACAACCTGGACCAATCTTTGTAATGCATTCATTGAACAATTCAACCCTCCTTCGAAGATAGCCAAACTCAAGAAAAAAATAGTGAACTTCCAACATTAGGAGAGATACAAAGGAATGCTAAGGAATTTCCCATAACACAACCTTAATTTGAAACAAGAAGTGTCGATTTTATATGATGGGATAAACATGACCACTAGACAGCTCCTTGATTCTCAAGGGCCCATGATGAAGAAGGATCCAACTACAATTAGGGCGTTAATAGAAGAATTTGCCACGAATTCTCAAGAATATCACAAACCTCGTGAAGATATTACAAGAGGCAAGGTAGGTGTAGATGGAGGAAACTAGAATTTAGCAGTGGTGATGGAGAAACCTGATAATACGGATAGGAGGATTACTAAAATGGGTATACATGCCATACAAGTGGGTTGTGACAATTGTTGTGGACCGCACTTGACAAAGGACTGTGACTTAAAGAAAAAGGGAATCAAAGTTTTTTACTCGAGTGGTGATAAGTTTGATGAATATTGGAGGAAGCCTAAGAATGAATGGTTTCCATATGATGAGTACAAGAAGGAAAAAGAAGAGAAGTATAGGCAAACCGGTCGAGGCTATTACAAAAAAGAGCAACCACCACCCAAGACAAAAGCTCAATTTTGAGTCCATGTTGAATAGGTTCAAGGAAGCTAATGAGAAGAGGCATGATGATACTGATGCCACATTGAGAAACCAACAAGCCTTCGTTGCAAATATCAAAACTCAAGTTGAACAATTAAACAAACTTGTCAATGAGCGATTAATTCCTAAAAATATCAATTTGAAACCACAACGACACTTCATGGAAATCTCCACTGAAGAAGAGATTATTTTTTAGCCTTTAGTGACCCTTAAAGAAGCTACTAAGCAGCCCGATCTACAGCTGATGGAAGTAAATATCGAAACATAAAAGTCATTTGCCCAGTCATCACAACATGACGAGCACCCAGTCACGTTGTGGTCTCAACAAACTCAAACTAATGCTTATTTGGTTAAGCCCTACCAATCACCCTTACCATATCCTTCTTGAGTAAAGAAACATCCACTAGAACAAGAGCATAGAAGATTCATCAATCAAGTGAAGGGGATTCCAATTAACATACCATTCAATGAGGCCATGGAAAAGATGCCCAGATACGCAAAATTTCTTCAAGACCTTCTCAACACTCGTCACGAATTAAAACAATATGTCCAAGGTTGTTATTAATGAACAATGTTCAACGGTTATAATGGAAGTGTGACATTCTCTAATTTTCAGAACCAATTAAAACCTTTTCTTTACGCTTTTAAAATCATTTTATCATTGTTGTGGAGGATCCCAATATAATTAAACATTTTGAGAGAAACTGATTGTCTCAATTTATTAAAACCCCAAGGATATAATAATCAATACATATACATAAGTTATAGCATAAAGACTTAAGGGATCTGAACACCATGACAGACTTACCCTTAATCACTCAACATCCTAATCATGATACCTGTGATGCATACAACTGAGTGGGTCAGGTTAGGAAACCTGGTGAGGTATATAGGGATTTCAATCCCGTAATATTCTTATGATAATATTCCTTAATTACCAAATCTATAAGCCAACTGTTAGTAAATAATATATATATATATATATATATATATATATATATATATATATAACTTAAATTTTATATCTATAATTCCCTTTATCCCAAAAGTATCCTTCCCAAGTGATCCTCACATATCCTAGTCCACGATTATCAGGAGATAAACCATTTTAGAAGAGAGGAATTGACTACATTGCTAGGGGCTTTCTTGGCTGGTGATAATCATAAAAGCACCCGAGCCATCAGAGTATTTGATGAATTTGGTATTACCCTTCATCTACATTAGTAGGTTATGAGCCTACACTAGCAACATAATTCATAAGACCACTTAGAATGGTCTATTGTTGTCACCTACCCTAGGAGATGACCAGACATACCGTTATCGTTGCTTGATCTGGACCCATCATATCTGGTCATCCAATAAGAATACTAGGATGTACTCTCGTATGGAGCTACCATACATCGACACCTGATAGTGTCATAAGACAGACTTCTATTCTCCGTTCCTAACGTATATACCCTTCACATGATGTTACCCACTATTCAAACTTAATTGAACTAAGCATCCTTTGTAAGTCTTATTTCCATAATAGGAAAGACTAACCAACTTATCTTTCTTGAAATATTAACTCTATTTTAAGCAACCCTATCCTAATATTAACATAGAGTATTTATATTTCCTTTATATTTTTCACAAATAATACTTCTATTATTAGTATCATGTGATAATATTATTTGTATACTGTAACACATATAGAACCATATATGGTTCACACTTTGTATATAAACATATAAATTTATAACACATATTCCAGGCAATAGGCATATAGTTCACATATAAACTTTTTAGCAGATATTTAATAGTTGTATTAAAATCATGTTCATGAAAGGGACTATGTACTCAACTAACTTAGGTGGGTGATAGGAAAATTATGCAGTGCTTCGCTTCACATTTCTAAAGAGACCTAGAAGTATAAAGCACTAAGTCTTTGTCTAGTTTCATAATCCTGGTGGCTATAATAATTATAGTCTAGATTTCTCATTAATCCCAATGTCTACATCAAGATCTATCAAGTAAGGAACAGCCAGGTAGAATCATATCAGAGGTAGGGTCCATTTGGTATACAAAGTATACTGTTTGGAAATCCCACTTTAAACACCCCACTCAATCTAGCCTTGACATCACTCCCGTAAGTTGATCAATCAGTATAATGACTTGGAATCACTGATAAATCTTAATTAAAGGTTCATAATAAGGACTATGACTATAATTAAAAGTTTCACTTAAAATAAATAAGTGTAGCTTGACTTACAGAGTAATCCAACAAAAATTAGGGATTACGCAGGCAAAACTCTGACCCAGGATCTTCTACTAGATAGCTACTGCTGGTCGGGCACTTCAAGGGGTTGTAGGGCTTTGCCGACTACCAAAAAACTAAGGGAAAATGGGCTACAAGAGAGAGAACTGAAAGATAGAGATTTCAGGGGTGAGATTTGAGGAAATGGTAGATGATGGGATAACTTCATGGATTATACCAAAAAATCTTTCTTTCTGCAAATCGAAGTGTATTTCTCCCATACTAGACGTATTATTTATTAGACGCATTCTAAAGGCAAGATACCTCTCCTACAGTATCTTCCGATAGGTATCATTCGCTATCATCAACTTTCTTATTTCCTCTATTTGCTCAGTCTGGTACGAGTCCTTATCATGACGTTCCATACACCGTAATAGTTGTTCAAGACGAGAAATTTAAGATAGAGAAGTTTTAGACACGTAATCCTCCTTATTACTCCAAAAAGTTACATGCAAGTTCTAATACCGTAATTAAACGTTTAGAAATCTGAACACATAAAATTTCCATATCTGGTTGGCAATAGGCCTTATATCCGATCAAACGATAACATCATAAAGCATATAAGACATCTTATAGCATAAATCATTTAGCACATAAAAGCAATTTAGGCATCTTCCCTAAATAAGCTATTGCTCATGTCTATTCAGGAATACTTCCTAAATATAGAAGACACTCATCTCACGATCATTGCTTATCATTCTAAGTTTAAGTCTAGAAATCCTACAAATTCCTAGTTCTCTTAAACTAATGCATTGATACCAACTGTGACATCCCTAATTTCACGGTCTTTTTAAAAAAAATTATTTATGCTTATTTAAAAATCAAAGTATCCTTTTTGAAGAATAATATTGTGGAATTTGTTCCCAGAAAACATGATAAAGATGTTATCAAAATATTTCCGAAGAAATGTATTTTATTTATATTAAAACATTAGGATGTCATTGTCAATACATAAACATAAGCATAAACTGACCTTTACACTAATGATTTACATCTCCTTTAATCTCTCAATGTAATGTATCTTCGCATCGATACATGTGATACAAATAAACTGAGTGGGCCAGGTTGGGAAACCTGGTGAGTACATAGGGTTTTCAACCTACAATAATATAATTATTATGTTTAATCATCAAACAATTAACCCAATTACCCATTATCTTCTTTATTCTTAAGTATCTTCCCTAAGAATCATCTATTCCTCAATATTTATTCCTAAGGATTGTCCTAAGAAATGGACACGAAGTCCATCGTTGCCAAAGTTTATCTAACAATCACTAAGTCCATAGCTGCCGATGTTACCTATTAGGCACAACTGTCAATATTATCCTTTAGGCGCAGCTGCCAGGATTATGATGTTATCTGTTAGGCACATCTGCCAATATTATCCTTTAGGCGCAACTGCCAGGATTATGATGTTATCTACTTGGCACAACTGCCAATATTATACTTTAGGCCCAAGTGCCAGGATTTTTAGAGTACACCTGGTGAACATGTAGTTCAAAAATACCTACAGGTTGTTGCGCAGCTGCCATTGTTCATTTATATCATCTTTCATCTCTCATCATTCATCTACCCATGTTTACCCAATATTTCTATAGGTATAAAAATACGTATACAGTTTAAATCAAGTAAAACATGTATAAATCGTTCATCTAACATAGATATCAGGAACACATATAATAAGCACATATAGCATGTATTAATATTAAATACTTCATATTTATGTGTAAGATGAAAGTAACTATGCACTCACTTGTTAAAGTGATGATTCGTAATTTGGACAGCGCTTCGCTTCTAGCAATTGTCTTTTCCATCGACGTAACAAGGGGGTTTAGCGAGGAACTGGGCTCTACGCGGGCAGAACTTATGAGCCAAAAGCTCTTCTTCTTGGGGCCTTCTGGCGCTCTGGGTCTCGCTACTAACACCTAGGAGGTACTAGGGAAAGGCTTAGAGGGTTTGGGAGAGAATGGGTGAGAAAGGTGTGAATAATGGAGTGATTTGCGCCTTCTATTTATAGGTTGTGAATATGCCAAACGCAGGGCGTTCCCTAGCTGATCGTTGGGTGTTTGTTGGCCATGTGTCACCATCTGGTGGCAAGGCATGGGGAAGAAGTAGTGGCTCAGATCGCGACACGTGTCACTCGTTGGTTACTTAAAAAACTAATTATCTTCAAAAATCCATAACTTTCGCATACGAGCTCCGTTTTTTACGTTATTTATATCCACGTGTAGATTGACGGGATCTAAAACTTTCGTTTAGACTCCGTCGGCCAATTTTGAGTTTATTTTTAAAGTTATATTTTAACAAGCTTAGACAGTTAAAATCCGTTAAAAATTCATAAGTTTGTCATCCGACATCTGTTTTTGAATGTCTTTATATCATTGAGCTCCTATTAATGATATCTTCAATTCTCATTTAGGTTTTTTCGGCTAAAAATCAATCTATCTAAAACTTGATTTCCAGGCTATGTACTACTACACTAAATCTTAGAAAAATCATAACTTCTTCAAATGAAGTTAGATTTGGATGTTCTTTTTTATGTATGTTCTCGGTTTAACATATACTACGACTTTCGTTTAGATTTCTTAGGCTAAAAAGTAGCTTATCAAAAATTCACTTTTTACGATACGCTGCGTCGCGCCGATTTTGTCGCAAAACTTCAACGAGTCATAACTTCTTCGTTATAAGTCAAATTTCAGCGTTCTTTATATGTACACAATCATTGTGACATATAATATACTTTGGTTAATATTATTTATTATAAATAATCTTCTATCAAAAAGTCATTTTTAACGCTCATTTACTCTAAATTGACTAGCCTGAATCTGCAAGCGTTACACGTATTCTGTAAGAATGAAAATGAGTGAAAAATGATGCGTGAAAACAAAAATGAATAAAAAGTAGTGAGAATACATGAAAAGGACGATAGTTGTATAAGGTTGAACATATTCGCATTACGAAACAACCTATTCTCTTAGTTATTCTCATGAAATAAAATTGTCCACACATTCGCACAATAGATGTGTAACGACGTAAATTTTCAAAACAAAATTTTCATTTCTTTAAACCATAATTTCATTCAAGACAAAACATAAAATCCAATGTAACATGGTCATAATACAAAACATATCAAATCCCAAGATCAAACATATCCAAATCCGCCGGTGTGTGTGTACGAGTCACGCCGGCGCCTTCCCACGGTCCTCACTAGTACCTGAAACACATTACACATAAACACTGTAAGCAAGAAGCTTAGTGAGTTCCCCAATATACCACTTATACACATACGCCTTTCCAGGCCATATTCCACACGACCTTCCGGTCCATGTGTCTCAGGGGACTTCCGTCCCAACCTGGTAAACCTTCCGGTCCTACCCGTGTCGACCTTCCGGTCCATAACTCCTTGACCTTCCGGTCCACATCATAATGCCTTTCGGCCAATATCATAATGCCTTCCGGCCCATATCAAGCATAACATACATATCACATACATAGTGCATACAAAACAGGCAACTCATAGCATACAATGCATATATCTCATAGCATACCAGACCTTCCGGTCACACATAGGTACCCTTCTAGGTACAGTATAGTGAGAAGACTCACCTCGTATGATGTCTAGTATCTCACGTGCTCGATATCTTTGAATCTCGAAACAACGACCTAGCCTCGCCTAATCACAACAAGTAATCATTCCAAATCATTAACGTCTCTCAAGGCTATACTACATCCCTTTCTACAATCCCACAGAAGGGTAAAATACCATTTTACCCCTCCCTGACTCAAAGGTCCACATGTTGACCAAAACCCTAAAAGTCAACAAAAGTCAACAGCAAGCAGTACGCGGGGCGTACCAACTCCTGTACGCGGGGCGTACGCTTACACTCTAGAATCGGGGAACGCGACCCCATACGTGGCGCGTATTGGGATTACGCCCAGCATAAATCCCAGTTTCTTACTTTCTTCATTTTAGGTCTTAAACAGTTAAGACATAATCTCACATTCCAGATTTGGCCATTCTAATACCTCTTAATCCATAAAGTCGAAACCTTTAAGCCTTTGCATGGCTATAAAGGTTCCCACACCCTCTAACACCTTTCCTTTCTCCTCCAAAAGTCTAGATCTCATTCATGGCTCAACATTTACGTCCAAGATTGCATTTTTATGAACATACAACTCATATAGTCCTGAAATATGATAGATCTAGGCCAATGGAGACTATTTGCTCATAAAGTCTCCATCTTGGGACCAAAAACCCTAGAATTTGGTCCAAGAAGCACACAACACAAATAACAAGGCAAGTTCTAAAATTTATACCTCAGGAAGAAGCTCCAACCTCTGTAGACCTCAGATCTAGTCTTGTCCATCAACTTCTAGCTCCTACAATGGTCTCCTCTTCTCTTTCACCACCTTGAAATGGCACTTTGAAGGTTAGAACACTCACACACAAGCTAGGGACGAAGGGAATACTCTCTTAGGGTTTCTTTCTGTGAGATGGTGGCTGAGGGACAAGGCCATCTCATTCCTTTTATAGCCCTCAAGTCATATTAGGGTTTTGCATCTAGGCCGGTTACGCCCGACGTAACCTTGGGTACGCCCAGTGTACCCGGATGAATCCGCGTACAAAATAAGCACGCGAGTACGCGCAACGTACTCCTTAGTACGCCCAGCGTACTCACAAGCCTAGCATTTACATAAAGGGACCTAACATGACAACTTGGAAAAGAAGAAGGGTTAAATGGTTGAACCTGAATTTCTGGATGTTACAAGATGTTCATCCACATTATAACCTAGCGCTATATATATATATATATATATATATATATATATATATATATATATAGGCTTAAGTTATTTTGTTTTTACTAACTATTGTGTGCCAGAATGCATGGATCTGGACCAACTGATGGAATTAATAAATGAACATGATTTGAGAGTGTATGATATTACAATGGGATAACATGTATCATATAATCACACAAATTTTAGCAAAAGGGTATTTTGGACAATTAATTACATTTATAAAAGGAAATTTTCAGATTTTTAGGGATAATTAATTCTCCTTATTTTAAAATTTTGAATTTTTTTAATTAATTCAATATTAATTCTAACATAATTTGTAAACATAACCGATTTTATTCTGTCACTATATTATTTTTGTTAGAATGATGTTTTTTAATAATTTTATTCTATTAGAGTATTACTGAAGAATAACAAAATTCTTGAATCTGATGTTGAAAAGTAACAACATTCTAATATATTCTTGTACATCCGAACTTAAATACAAATTCATACATATTCTTATAGACTAAAAGCTCATTTTAATATAATTATACATATTCTAAAAGAATATCAACAAAAATGAATAAAATTCTTAAAAAATAACAACATTCTTAAATTGTGAGTATGATCTAACTTTAGTCATTCTTCAAGTTATTTTTATTAAGTCTTCAACGCATTCTTCCATCCATTCCTATCATAAATACAAGAAAAACTAATAATGGTTAAAAAACATGTTACTTGCAATTAACTATCACTTTATATATTCTGGTAGAATACATAGAATACATTCTGGCAGAATACATATATTTTATTCTGGCATAATACATTATGACATGATACATAGAATACATTCAAAAGTATCGTATTTAATGATAATATAATTTTAGATTCCAAATATACAATAATAAGGGACAATAGAAATTGGAATTCAAAATCACAAATTGAACCAAAATAATACACAAACAAAATAATTACCTTTTTAAACAATTAAATAAAACATGTGTTTCTAGTAATTCTGACATATTATGTACCACAAGGTTAAATTCTTTGGATTCTCTTTCAGGTATTTCAACAACACTTGTTAGACATTATCATCAAACAAGCCAAAATTCATCTAAAACAACTAATGAAGTTAGAATAATAATGTGGGTGCTAGTGTGTATCAACAAAGACCATGATCCTTATAAATAGACAAAGAAAACATAAAAAAAACAATATTCGTATAACATATGCAAGACAATCATGTAAAAAGAATTAATTGAAAAAAAAGCTTGCGTGAATGAGATATTTTCTAAAGTCAAAATTGATAAGCCTTGGAAATCAAAATTGATAGGAAAGAATGAACATTACCATTCTCAAAAGAAATTTGATTGCAAAATTAGAAATTAGGTTTAAAAATTAGAAATTGAGTTCAAGAACATACTAGGGTTAGGATATTGGTGTACGACAACAGTTATGAACTGATTTTGGTGATGGAATACGAAGCTGACGATGGAGAGGGGGGAAGAAGAAGATAGACAATGACAAGATGAAGGATACAGAGGTGTGTCTGCGACGATAATGATTGTTCAATGGTCGATGGTTATAAAGAAGAGATATTAGGTCAACATATTTATTTTGTTTCCTTCATTGTAGAGATTTAATTAAATGATCTCATTACTTACAAGTGCAAAAAATCCGAAATATCCTTTTTAATTTAATTAATTATTTAATTATTTGTTAATTTCTGATTGTTGCATTCAGAAACACAATAGAAACATTTGAAGTTAATTCTTTCTTTCTCTCTCTCTCTCTCTCTCTATATATATATATATATATATATATATATATATATATATATATATATATATATATATATATATATATATATATATATATATATAATGAGGTTTCTCTAATTTCATTAATATTAAATAGTTAAAAAATGATACCTCCGTCCCAAAATTATAGTCCATCTTTCCTTTTTGGTTTGTCCCAAAATAATAGTCCACTTCTAAAAATAAATAACATTTTTACCAAAATACCCCCTCATTATTATTTAACCAACTAAGCATTTAATGAAATATTAAATGCAAAGTAAGGACAAAACTGTCATTTTATTATATAAAGTTAGTGGTAATTAATGTTTTTCTTAATCTGTGTGTTTTTTGTCTGTGGACAATAATATTGGGACGGAGGGAGTAAGGTTATCATATTTTCAGGAAAAATCTATATTTTCAAACGAATTTAATAAAAACAAAAAAGAAAAAAAAACCCTATAACTTATCTTTTTATGATAGCTTTTCTCTACAACGTCCAAAATATAATTCGGTGGCATATGTGGCACATACTAAAAACTCATAACTACAACAATAGAAATGATGACGACAGAAATGAAAAACAAAAGTCGGGTAAACTAAATGTTGTAGTGTCGTAGAGGACTTCAACATTCTATTCCAACCAAAATATGTTGGTATACATAAAAATTAGAAATACTATTTTTAACAACATAATAATTTCCTCCGGACAATCTTTTATCTTTTTAACCAAATTATTAATTTTATGGTTTAACTTGTTAAAGACAGGAAAAATACTTAAGTAATTATCGATTCATTTTGTTTACATATAGACAAAAAATTATATACGATTGACCAATTTATTTGTTAAAAATATTCAAATGTTATCTTAGTGACCAACTATTTTAGGTTATAACTTATTTGACATATATTTGATATCTACCTGACAAATTAAAATGAGAAAATGACTTGGGATGATAATTATCTATATGTTTCATTCATATTCAAAGCAGTGTGTGTATATATATATATATATATATATATATATATATATATATATATATATATATATATATATATATATATATATATATATATATATATATATAGGGTTAAGTTCAAATGAGAACACTATTTAATGTGAGAACGTGAGAACACTACTTTATGTTACTATTCTACTATGAATTTAATATGTATAGTATTGTAGTAACTATAATATGAATATATTCAATTTTATATTGCTATTCTACTATAAAATTTATATATATATATATATATATATATATATATATATATATATATATATATGTAGTAATTTAGTAAATTCTAATGTGAATGTTAAATATGTGATTGTTTATATATTCGGTGATAAATAATGTCATAAAGTTATACATACAAAATTTTAATGTGAATATTAATGTGTGATTGTTCGTATATTTGTTGATGAATAATGTCATATAGTTGTATATACAGAATTCATAGTAGAATAGTAACATATAGTAGTGTTCTCACGTTCTCACATTAAATAGTGCATTCTAGCACACAATAAATGTAAGAAACAAAATAACCTAGCCATATATATATATATATATATATATATATATATATATATATATATATATAGACTTAGGGAATATGTGGCTTTTATATATCTAACATCACATATAGAACCATCAAAAACTACATAATTTCAACAAAATTCAATCAAATATCTGTATCATATTTCTTGTATCCTCTATTAGAGTTTATATTAGGCTTTGTATTTATTTTTTATGGAGTTTTATAAACTTAATTTTGCACCACAAACCGTGTATAAACATATTTTATCAACTACATGTAGTTTGGTATATTGAAATTTATTACAGAAAACTATAATGAAAGATTGAAATTGTTCATTAAAAACTCGGTAAACCTCTTCCCATAATCCATCAAAGAAAAAAAACAATGCAAGTATACATAAAGTAGGTGTCAGAGAAAGTTATGAAGCTTCTACTAAACGTCTAATAAAAAACACATTCGAAATACATAGATGTTGATGATGAATTACGAAATAAAAAATAATATGAGTTTAAAATCAATAGGAAGAAGCTAACAGTGAAAGAAAATTATGTTTTTTAATCAAAATAAATTCAATTTAAATGGTTATATACCTAATATTACATACATGACAACCATATATATATATATATATATATATATATATATATATATATATATATATATATATATATAGGGTTAGGATTAAATGTGAATGGTATATATTGTGTGAGTGTATGACAAGTTTTGGACCATTAGATTAGATTTTTTATATGGCTAAGATTAGATGACATAAAATAGTTACCATGGAACACAATACATATAAACATTTCTTTTTAATAAAAAATTTAAAAATAGTAATTATAATGGACAATTTGATTAATACGCATTAAAGTAGAGAGAATTTAGGAGTTAACAATTGTGATTAATCCAATACACACATCAGTTACAAATAATAAACCAAAATCTCAATGAAAACTCAGTAAACCTTAGTATACGATGAAAAATGCATTTCAAGATTTGAGTAAATTCTTTTAATGTAGTAAATTCTTTGAGAATATATTATGTTTTTTAAATCGCATACATTACTTTAAGAATGTATAACGTTTCTTTTTTCTAATAGTTGATTTAAAAAATAATGGTTTTCAAATATATAAGTATAAGGATGGTTTTAATAATAATTTTTGAGAATGGTTGTTAATTTTTTTATCCATTTATATAGTAGTAATACATCACAAAATGATGAATGTAGGAAATTCTTTAAGAATTTATGTGAAAAGAATGTTGTTATGATAATCAAAATCTAGTAAATATAACTATATGATATTCTTGAAGAATTAGAATTCAGTTTTTAAGAATCAAACATGAATTACAAGTTTATAACTAAAATTCTTGAAGAATATATAACATGAATTACAAGTTTAAAACTAACGTATCTTGAAGAATAAGACATGAATGATAAGTGTATATTAGACATTCTTTAAGAACAATTTAAAGAATGTCAATTTGAAACGTCTGTTGAATTGCTTCCATATATATATATATATATATATATATATATATATATATATATATATATATCACTATTTTAATTTGGGTAGATAAAAGGAAACCTTATTTGATTAATTAATCATTTATTTCTTTTTCTAAATTCTCATTGGTTCACACACTCACACAATAATTAAGGTTTATATATGAACCTAACTCTCTCTCTCTCTCTCTCTATATATATATATATATATATATATATATATATATATATATATATATATATATATAGAGAGAGAGAGAGAGAGAGTTAGGTTCAAATGTTTTCACTATCTATTGTGTGTCTGTATAATTGATTCTGGACCAATCATTTTAGTTATTTTAAGAAAGTAGTTAATGCTTATTAAATGTTGAAGATGTAATTAATACCTATTATATCTTCAATATGTAATATGCATTAATTACTTTCTTAAAATAACTAAAATGATTGGTCCAGAATCAGTCATACATGCACACAATAGATAGTGAAAACAAAATAATGTAACCCTATATATATATATATATATATATATATATATATATATATATATATATATATATATATATATATATACGGTTCACTTGAGATGCTAAAAAATAAAGATCATGAGATTTAATTTCAACCATATATTTTTTATTTGCTGTTCTAATGTTCCAATGTACCAACAACAAGGTATGCCTTATCATAAATGATAATATGGTGGAGAGGTAGGGCCAATCTAAAGATATAGTGGGCCCATGGCGAAAAAAATGGGCCCCGAAAGTCAAAAATAGACAAATCGTTATAAAATTCACTATTAATATTAAAAAGAAAAAATTTGGCCACAACATTACAAAAACAATTAAATTGAAGAAAAATATTTTTCCTAGTATTTTTAGATAAGTTTGATTTTTTTATTTTCTTTATATGTACCATATATTCTAGGAATTTTGGGCCCCTTAGAGACACTGGTCCCGGGTGACCGCCCGAGTTTCCCACCGTCTGGGTCGAGTTTGATTATACATTTTTATACATATATGTCTATTCAGAAAGTGTTTAATCATATATGATTATGGTGGTTGGGGGAGGGGATAGGGGTGGTATAGTTAACGAAGGTGACAGTAATTTGGTTGATTGGTGGTAGGGTAGGGGTGGTGGTGACGGTTGCGGTTGTGGTGGTAGAGAAGGCGGTGAACGAAAAAGGAACGTGTGACGCTACATAATCATTTATGATTATAAACTCTCCGGCTGTATTGGTACACCGGAGGGTTAGAGCGACAAATGTGAAATATATGGTTGGGTTGAATCTCAAGATCTATATATATATATATATATATATATATATATATATATATATATATATATATATATATATATATATATATATATTATAATCTCAAGGGAACCTACATCTCTCTTTTCTCTCTCTATCTTTCTATTTCTTTCTTTATATATATATATATATATATATATATATATATATATATATATATATATATATATATATATATCCTTATTCTAATAAAAGAATAATTTTAATCTCTATTTGACATGTGTCACTCTAATATAACTCTTCATTAATATTATGCCACATGTCAAAGAGATATATTAGACAACACTTCAAAATTCAAATTTATTTTTTTCTAATTATATGTTATGTTTGAAGTCATAATAACTTTAAAATTTTGGTATATCTCTTAATTAATTATTTATTTAAAATAATTGACAAATAAAATTTGAATTTTTACTATGAAAATTTAATTTATTTTGTAACCGTAGTTCCCACGGGTTATAAACTTGTATATATATATATATATATATATATATATATATATATATATATATATATATATATATATACACACACACACACACACACACAATTGACCATCGAACTTGTTAGAAGTGTTCAAATGTTATAATTTGTAACTAATAGTGAGTTTTGATGATTAAATAACTTTGTAATATATCTTCTAAATTTGATGTTATTTTTAAATTTATTTTTACTATATTTTCTATATATTGTCACGAATAAATTCGTTTTTGTTAAATCTTCCTCTTGAAGGAGTAGCTACGAACCTTTTAGATAAATGGGCTGACTTCGGGGTCAACCCATTTGTTAATTAGGTTGAAGTTTTCAATCCAACCCAACCTGTTTAGTTAAATGTGTTGATATTTCCAACCCAACCCAACCTTTTAGATAAATGGGTTGTCACCGGGTTGACCTGTTTATGTAGTTCACGACCCAACCTATTAAATAAATGGGTTAAACTTGGGTTAACCCATTTAAAATCAATTAAATAAATTATATAATTAAATATTATACCACTTAAATTATAAAACATAGTTAAAACTTCATAATTATGACAAAAGCACAATCCTAATTCATAAATACAAATAAATTGTTCAAATAACATTAAAAATGTTTAGTTTCACAGTGATTTTGGAGAGTGACCAATATTATAAGTGCTAAAAAAAGATTGGAAATTAGGATTGAATTTTATTAAACATAGATAATAATAATGCAACATTATAATTTACAAATTAATACTTTGATTACTACATGATAATATTCAAATAATTATCAAGTTAAATATACATATTAAAGTTAAATGGGTTTACGGGTTGAAATCTTTTATCCAACCCAACCTATTTAATTAAATGGGTTAGACAGGTTGACCCATTTAAATTAAATGAGTTGAAAATCTCAACCTAACCTGCTAATTTTGGGTTGGGTTCGGGTTAGGTTGACGGATTGGATCGACTTTTGCTAGCTTTACTTTTGTTAACAAAATGTGTAAAACTTGAGACTTTTTGGTATTTGTCCAATAATAAATGATATATACATCACCACACAACACATTTGAAAATATTAATCGCCATTATCATATAGAATGAAAGAAAAATGAGTATCAATAAACAAATATATAAATGATTTTTTGTTATTATTAGATAATTCATAATTGATAATAATTGGTTTATAAAAAAACATCATTATTCGTCATAAAGGACATTGGACATTTCTAACAAGTTTGATGATACAAAAACACATCTAAATTTGAAAAAAAAAACAAATAGATAATTAGTTAATTACCCTCCTAAATCATTAGCCCATTTAAATTTGTTACATAGTGCTATATACATCAGGTAAATTGTAGCCTACAATAGTCGAAAATAATTATAACATTTAAATACTTTATAATAAGTTAATTGGACAATCATATACAAAAAAAATCATTTAACTAAAAACAAAATGAATAGATAATTACTATTCTAAATCATTTTCCTTAAAATTTGACAAGTCACAGTTAAGTATATCAAAATACTTAGTTTTAATCGAGAACTTCATTTCTGGTGCGGCCTATTGTTTCTGTCTTTAATGCAACTTCTTCGAGAATTTTCATAGACCATGTCATAGCAAGAAAGAAAAACATTTTAAAGTGGAATTCTCTTTACTGCATAAAAAATTCAACTGATTATGTAAAATACATTACTATTAATAGAAAACAATTACACGTGTAAACATTATTCTGTTCACTGTGGAAAAAAATGAAGGAATCATCTTAAATGATGTTACATCAGCTTCTCTTCAAACCGAGTCATCTCTTACATTCTATTTATGGAAAGAATATAATGAAAGGATGGATTATGATTTATGCCACATGGCTGCTACAAAGGAAAAATCTTACATCAGAATGAAAGGAAAAGAAGTAGAAATCATTTAATATTCGTTGACAAAATGTGTTGGGAACATTTAAAAATCAAAATTGGTATTCGTAAATAAATAATTGATGAATAAGTTTTTATTTTTGATTTACCAATAGAAAGATTCATTGGGATTTATATATTCGGTGTTTTTTTGGAAAACTAATAATAAGTCGTAGCTTTTATTTTAATATGCATGTTCGGAAAAATTAACTAAAATCTTTAAAATGTGTAAAATTAAATAAAAATATAACTGTTTAAAAATATAAATATATAAGTTAAAATTTTAAAGATAATAATGTAAATTTGTTATAATATGTTGAAATTTTTGTTAAGTGGCCATTTTTTTTGAACAACAAATACAAATATGTATTAAACTACTCCTAAATTATTTCATCTATTTACAGTGAGACTTGAACTTTCGACCTCAAGAAAGGTGAGCAACATCTTTTGAATTTATTGTTTAAAACGAAAAGTAAAAAATCTAAAATTCTAATAAAACTTTTTTTTGGGATATCTTTAAAAGTGAAAAAATAAAATATCTTAAAAGTTCTCAAAAGATCCGTTTCGAATACATTCACAATTACAAGAAAGTTATTATTCATCAAAATAAATATTTAGGAAAAAACAAAAGAGAAGAACACATGTAAGAAATTGGAACTTAGTAAGTGATCATATTTTGGAAATATTGTACTTGTTTGAGGCGTTTTTTTCTTCTAAAACAACTAAAAATAGTATATAATATAACTTTTAGTTTTAGGATTCAGAAGTGGGGTCACATAGAAATTACTAGTCACACTAGTGGAAGTGGATGATGTCTTTCGCCGTTTAAATAATTTGATAATGATAATAAAAAGATACATGATGGAAGACCGATGTTTTGGCTTGAAACATCAATTTCTATCAAATTTATGTTTTGATCATGTACGGGCGAAATAGGTAACATTAAAATAATTAATGAAGGAGAACGTTGGTCAATGAGTTGAAAGCTGCTATTAAAGAAATATTTACAAATATGATCTTGCTGCCGGAATGTTATTTTATTTTATTTTATTAATTTTTTTGTTGATCATGGAATATGATTATTGAGTTTCGAATGCTCTTTCAAGTTAGAACAAGTAGGGTTTGCGGTGAAGATCTAGATACTAACTTGGATTGTGTGAACATTTTCTGAACTGATATTTCTACCGTATGCCAGAGTTACAAGAAATTCAACATAGGATAATCCAAAATGACACTTACAATTCTAGGCACAGAAATCGTAAGCCAAATTGCTAGAAAGATTCTGTGAGTGTTTGAAGAAAAACGAGAGCTAATTTTCGTGTATCCCTTCTCAAAAGTAAGAGCCGTTTATATAATAAACGAGATTAGAATTTTATTAGGGTTGGGCCGATCATGAGTTGCTTTTGAAGCAAGTCAGGGTAATCCAGATTTTAACGAGGATTTAGGGTTTCCCAAACTAACGAGTGTCGTTCGTTTTACCATAAACAGCCAGGGGCTCTGCCCCATGGACCCCGCTAGGGGAGCTGTCCCTAGACCCCGTCAAGGGGGTGCCACCCCTTTGGAAACCACGGACACAGGGGTGCTGCCCCCGGACCCCCGACTTGTCGTCGAACCAGCTTCTAATTCAATCTTATACATGCATGCACTCCGTACAAACCCCGTACATAAATTAAATTACAAATTATGAAGCCCGTTAGCTCACATGTTAGTTCCAGTTACATAAAATGACACAGTGACACTAAAATCACCAACATTTCAAGATGTCAAAAATCCACATTGTATCCGAACCTTAAGAGACTTCGTTTTCGTAAAATGTCTTTGGATTCGAGGTGGTAGTGGGTTTTACCCACGTTTAGTTTTTACACGAAGGGAGTATTAGTGTTTGGGAGTATATGAATATTTCTGAATTCGATGAATAGTTTGGAGAAGGACTGTGTGGTCACTTTTCAAATATGATATTTCGATCATATGTCTGAGTTACAAAAAATCTAGATTACAAGGATACTCATTCAAGGGACAATCTCAAATCAAGGTGCCAATATAAGACCACAAACTAGGGTTTTATAGCCTTTTGATTTCTTCTGATTACCAAAGATAAGATAATCAACATTAAGTGTTGGAGGGCGTTGTTCATTGGACCATGCTAGGGGCTCTGTCCCCTTGACCTCCACAATTTGATTGAACTGCGATCAATCTTGTTTTATACAAGCGTGTACTCCACACATCCCCCCCAAACTAGGGTTTTATAGCCTTTTGAATTCTTCTGATTACCAAAGATAAGATCAACCAACATTAAATGTTGGAGGGGTTGTTCCTTGGACCCCGCTAGGGGCGCTTGTCCCCTTGACCTCCACAATCTGATTGAACTGAGATCAAACTCGTTGTATATAAGCGTGTATTCCACACATCCCCCTCAATCTTAATGTAACCATGAATCTGTATAAACAAAAATAAGAATCGACCAAAATTATGTATACATGAAAATATCAAAACAATTAAATATTCATATTAATACAATACACATTCCAAACACTTGAGAATTAAGGTGTTTTAAGAATTGAACATTTCAACCCATTTAAGTGCCTGAATATAACATACACAAAAGTTCAAATAAAATGCCTAGTTACAAAAACATGACACTATTATTAAGCATAGTGTCCCAATTCATTCGCCAAGTAGAGGAGTTAATTGGCCGCATGATTTCTAGAGTCTAATCGATGAGTTGGAGGACCCCAACTCGACGAGTAGGTGCTGAGTGAGAAAACCCTAATTTTCATTGTTTGTGTCCTATTTAAAGGACCTTAAGCCTTCATTTCCGCCTCCCTTATCACCCTAACACTTTGTGAAAAACCCTAATCGAGTTGTAACCTTGTGTGTGAGAAAAAGAGGCTAATATTGTGTGTTTTAGTGCATCTTTGGAGGAAATTCAAGGAGAAGGAGGCTTAAGACGAGAAGGAGCTTCTGGATTCGGTGTTCATTCATTATTAGCTCCTATTTGAAGGTAAAAAGTCACCATGTTGCTTATTGTTTGGTTAGATCTTGTTTCTAAGGAGTTGAGAGCATTTTTCCATCTTTCCTTGAGTTCTAGAGTGTTTTGAGCTTGCCAAGGAGTTGAGACTTCAGATCTGAACCATATGAGACCCCTTGAGCCCAAAAGGTCCAATCTTTATCAAGCTAGTGGCAAGCTTTGATGCATCTAACCCTATATAGAGCTTATATTGGCATTTCGAGCCCTAGATGCCATGCATGGACGTAAAGCTTGCAGCTTTACATGGTATTTCAGCCTTGGGAGGCTAGATCTAGAGTTTGGGACCATATTTTGGCTTAGAATTGTCCGAATGAGAAATGGTCTAGAGGGACTCGCCGAGTGCATGAGCCAACTTGACAAGTCAGCTAGGGTTTGCCTTGATAGATTGGACGAGCTATAACTCGGCGAGTTGATGAGGCAACTCGACGAGCTGAGTTGGATTTCCCCGATATGTAACAACCCATAATTTCAGGTCAATGTAATGTCTAAAAGTCGAGTCTTGTAATCTATTTGTGAAGTAATAAGAATATCACAGAAAATGAAATGTTCAAAAAGATCCGTTTGAGTACACTATGTGGTAGATATCGTGATAAGGTTCCAAACATATAAAGAACACTAAAATCCGAGTTATAACGAAGGAGTTATGACCAATCAAAGATTCGTAACACTACCGATAAAGCGTTGTTAAACATAAAACGATAAATTTCAATAAAATACTTTTAGCCTTAGGTATCTAAATGAAAGTCGTAGATATCATTAAACCGCGAACATACATACAAAGAACGCTCAAATCTGAATTCCTATGAGGAAGTTATGATTTTACGAAGTTTCTGACCTAGCAGTAGACAGCTAAAAACTCGAATTAGAGATCGAGCGATCTTTAGCTAACATAACCAAAACGAGATTCGTTTGTTGATGAGGCGGCACCCGGATTTAAACTGGGGAAAAAGGATTTGCAGTCCCCCGCCTTACCACTTGGCCATGCCGCCAAAACGATACATAATAAGATAAAATTTTATGGGTTGGATTACTAAACTTTAGTTTATTGTACTTGCATCCCTTTTTTAATTTCATCCTTTTTTTCTAAATTTATAAAAATTCTAAAAGAAACCCTTTTCCCCTTTTGTTTGACCACCCCTTCGATTGATTATATAGTATCTCAAAACATAAAATGTCGAAAAACTTCCCCTCACTTTTCTATTGAAAAATCAAATGTATATTTTCATTCAAAAAAGCCAAAATTTATGTCACAAAATTTATGACAAATGGGGACCATTAACTATTCGTTGACTGAGAATTCCTGAATGATTCTTGGATTTGAATCTAAAATTGGGGTTGCCTAATGACATAAGAAACTACAAAACATACTTAATTGATTCTTAATCCTTTCAATTTCCATTATAACAAAAATGATAAGTATATGTATACCCCACAATGGAAATTCTTACACAGATACCAAATTGGGTATCTTTTTTAGAGTATGTTTCCTATACCATAGGAATACAACGGTAAAAAGACAGATAAAATCGGACGCCGGATGAAGAAGTTATGGATTTATAAACAAAATTTTCCAGTCGCAGCCTGCTAAAAAGGTACTATTAAATATAAAGTCAAAACTAGCCTATGAAGTCTAAATGTGAGTTGTAGGGTACAATCTCACCTACGCGTGGATATAAAGAGCATGAAAATCGGAGCTCGTATGCAAAAGTTACGGAACTTAGAAGTTTGGAAATCCAATTGCATACCAGGCAATAACGGCGTAGTCCCTTCGGCAGCAGACATCCCATCGTCCGTCAGGCGGCTGACGTAAGCGCTGACGTACGCTACGCCCCCCGTAAGAACGTACGCCCAGCGTACGGAGGTGGTTTAGCCTTCTATAAAAGGGAGGCTAGGGTTCCAAATTTCTTGTTCAGTTCTTCTCTTTTCCCGCGCTTTTGCTCTGCGTTTTTCCACTCGAAGCCATCCCGACACCCCGGTTTTCATACTCAAGATCCGAAGGAAGTTCTCACTACTAGAAAAATACCCTTTAATGACGCGCAAACCTTGACACGCGCTATTTTACGATACGCAAAAGTCTGTGCCCTAAAAATAATGTCAGATCTCCTAAAATGTGAAGGATTTAGAACGCACATTTTTTTGTGCCCTAAAATTAGTGTTACAAAAAAACACGGAGGGCACCTTTCATAAAAGGAGCGTCGTGAAATCATTTCGTTTTATATTTTTTTTAATGAAACGCACACATCTTCATCTTTAGTAGTGGGAAAAGGAATTCCCTAAAAATTAGAAAAGTTGAAAACCCGCCATGGCGATTTAGGTCTGGTTCCGTCTCTATCTCTCCTTCACTTCCATCTCCACTTTCTCTTCCATCTATAATCTCTCTTCCATCACCCACCTCGCCGGCGATGAAGGTTTCTCGTTATTATACCCCAATTGTTAATCCATCCAAGTGAGTCCAACTTAGGGTAGGATGTGTCAATCCATCCCTCTCCAGTGTCTTCACGTGTACATAGGCCCATCACTCACGTATAGTTATAAAGATATGAAAACGGAAGAGAGAGAGTGGACGGAGGTGGTGGTATGGTTCACAAAGGTCTCCAAACGGAGGAGGTGAGCGGTGACCGGTCCGACGAACAACATAGAAGATAGGCTGAGCGTACGTAGGTGAGCAGCAAGGGGGAGACGAGGGAGAGAGCATGGAAGTTGTCGGTGGTTCGGAGGATCATCAGGTGATAGAAAGCCCTAAAACATGTACGCAAGACGAAATGTCACCAAATGAGGGTTTATTAGTTATCAACTTTGCTTCATTTATATGGAATCAAGCTCTGTTTCAGCGATCGTAAGTCATAACATGTTTTGTTATGATTATCGATTCCAAGAAAAAGTTATAGATCTTCGATTCACACTACTTGATCATCGCATTTATGTTCCCAATCCAATGTATGTGATATCATTGACCCTGATTCACACCTTAATTTAGATTTTAAATCCCTGTTTTGCTTGAAAATTATTGTTTCTTTTGTAGGATCTGATTCGAGTTTAGCTTGAATGCTTGATAAGATAACCAGATGAATTGAATATGAGAAATTTATGCTAATGTTTGGTTATTTAAGAAGCTTTTCTTTCCAATAAAGTGGGGTAAACAAATGAACTGGCTCTTGCAAACTGAAGATCCACAAATAAGTATAGCAATACAGTATCAATCGAGTGAAAGCTTCATGGATTTTCTCGAAGGATTTACCTATGAGCATGTCAATTTCATATTATCTGGTACTACATATCCTCAAGTAAATGATAAAGTCTTTATCAGTAATTAGTTCAGTATGATTTAGAAACTTTAAGGAACATATATCTTACACCATTATTTATTTGTTCATGTAGGAGATCACAAACTCTACATGCAACAGATATCCATATAAATTTGGGTATTCAGAAGCTGGGACATTCTCATACTATGATTATTGTGATGATTATCCAATCTATAAATGGGGAATAATGAATATACTAGGCAATTGGATGTTAATCAGAAGGATACAACACAACAAGATGAACAATTAGAGAAATGATATAGTACTACATAGAGTTTGATATCTCACTGTATGGGAAATTGCTAATGAGCGTATTCCATGGCATGAAAAATTGGAAGATGAAGAATCTATTCAGAACCGTGTGCATGAGTCGGTATTATAATAATTCTTTTTTTATATAATAATAATTATCTTTTCTTTTCTAAATATGTAATTAATTAATTATCATGCTTGTGTCAGTTGGTAACTTGGAAGGTGCTATAAGTTTAATGCTTTCTACTCCTCCAGAAAGCCCTTATTTTTATCCAAATGCTTTGCGTGTTGTTGCTCTTTCATCAGCTGTTTCAAGATCTTTAAATGAATTAGCTGTAAAGGTAACTAAAAATTCAATATATATTGTATTATATATAAATTTTTCACTTTCAATATACAATTTAATTTTGTTGTAGGTGGTTGCAGCAAGTTTAGTGAGCACTGACAGGTCATGATTTGGCACACATTTGCTATGTGCTGTATGGAGGTATCAAGAAGCTTGTTCATAGGTGTTCTTTTATTGCTACAAAAAATATCCAATTTCATTCCTCCTTTTTTTTTTTCAAAAACACCAAAATACCCTTGTCACATTGAAATTATTGTAACATATGTTTCAGCTACAAAATGCGGGTTGTTGGACAAATGCTGCAATATTAGCAGCAACACATTTAAAAGGAACCGATTATGCAAGGTTTGAATTTTTTATTTTTTTATATTTAATTTTTAATTGGAATGTTTATATTTGCTAGTTTTGCATATCACATTAACATATTAGAAGGATTTTATTTTTTCATAAAGATATTTAATTTAATTAAGATCTAGTCTAATATATTTTGTGGATTTTGCAGGGTATTACAGAGATGGGCTGAACATGTCCTTCATGCTGAACATAACATCTAGAGGTATTGAGTTTTCTAAAATATCTTTTTTTTTTTATCTTTTTCAAATTCTGTTTGTTCCAAAAAAAATGCAAATTTTGTCTGATTGGGATTTGGAACATGACAGGTCCCTGATATTGTACACATCAGCGGGTTCATTACAAGATGCACTGGGGGCACTCTGTAGGGCCCAACAACAGGATACCGCAACCATGTTTATAATCGTGTGTCGTGAATTTATGCTGAATTTATTGAAAAATTAGATTCTGAAAAAAGTCGGATTTTTAATTAAAGAAAAGTTGGTGGTTTTTCGAAGTCTAAACCTGAAAAATGAAGATGTAATTGCTGCTGGTGAATTGTACGGACAGTTCCAATAGAAACTTGCTTAGTATATTCATTGTTCCAACAGATTTGATTAATAGGGCTGGAGTTTTGTATTATGGATACAATTTATAACAAGGTTAAATAGATTTCCTTTATATATATAGTGTCAAATTGTTTAAAACCACCACAAACCATTTCATCTGCAGGAAGATTTTGATGAGTTTGAGGATGTTGATATGTTATACAACACCTTATCACTAGACAAAGTAGAAGCTCTACAAGATCTTGTTATCATGCAGCCCTTGGTCATGTATTTGTATATCACTAGTCATGTGTTTGGGTGAAGGTCTGGATGGTGCATGCACCAAAGCCTGCAAATGGATCTTGGATCATGGCAGTGTCACCACCATCCCATCATGGGGCAAAACATGGCTTTCTGTAATACATCAACCTTTTCTTTTTTCTTTTTCCTGTGTGTGAGTGTATTATAAAGAATATATGCTTTAGTTTATATTTGAAATAAACTTAAAAAATTTGATTTGTTTTTAGATACTTGGTGTGTGTGAGTGGGAAGGAACCAACCCAATGCCCCGGGAGTTCTGGCACCTTCCATCTTTACTTCCTATGTATCCAGGTTAATCTACTCATATTCATGTCTCAAAGTGTGTATTCCAATATCAGGTATCATGATTTGTGTATTTACAAAAATTTGAAATATCTCTCATTTATTAAATTCAGCAAAAATGTGGTGTTATGGTCCACCTAGCCTCGTTAAAGTAACAACATATCTGTTGTTCAAACTTCAAAACCCTACTTGCTGAATTTATATTCCATTCATCATCTAGAAACTAGTTCCAATTAGAAACCATGTCAACTTAGTCAAGTTAGCTGCTTATAGATAATAGCCTTCTGGACGTATATGTCATCATATTACATCCTCCAAATACTACTTAGCATATGTCTCTTTAAATCTCATATATTAGTGTTTTTGCAGCTCTCAATCTGATCTGGAAGCTAATTTGTTTAAGGTATATATGTATATATATATATACACACACACACACACACACACACACCTGTTATCTTCATTTTAGCCATGTCTGAGTTTTTACAGTATGCCACTTTCAAATCAAAGGCATAACCATAATTATGACTTTTTTTGGCAATTCATTCGTTCTCATGTAGATACACATATTCTTATCTTAATACAAACTACCATATAATATAGTAATATACCACTTTGACTTTTCTTTTTGGGTTTTGCAGGACTTACTGTAGGTTTGAAAAACTAGATTCGTGTAACTTTTGTTGTAGACCCATCGTCTCTTGAAGAAGCTCTTGATAGAGTGAAGTCTTTTTGCTAGGTAACCTTCTCAACAACAGCATTCTACTTAAGTAGGTGAGTAATCAAGATTAAGGGAGACTTATAATCATGTTTGGCATTCCTTTCCAGTCAGAAACAGAGTTGTATGATTATTTGTTAGTTTTATAGGAATGTATAACCCATGTTAGCAATGTATTATTTTTGTTTAACATTTGAATGATTCTTTGTATGACATTATAATTTGTGCAATTTATTTTATTTTTTAAGTATGAAATTTTATTTTATATTATGCAATGGATTGTATTTTTTGTATATGGTATTTTATATCTATTATAAGAAATTAAATGCAAATTTAATTTAAAATTTAATAAATATATAATTTTTTTTTAAACATTTAAATTTACGATACGCAAAAATGTGTGTCATCTTCATTTACGACATGGCCTTTCATGACAGGGGCTTTCTTGATACGCATTGCGTGTCATTAACATGCGCGTCGTAAGGTTACGACACGCGAATATGTGTCGTCTTCCTTTATGACAGTGCCTTCCTTGATACGCATTGCGTGTCATAAACGAGCGTCGTAATTGCGCGTCGTAAATGAGCGTCGTAAATGCGCATCGTCTCTCTTTATGGCAGGGCCTTCCTTGACGCGCATTTGCCCGTCGTCAGAGCCTTTTACGACGCGCAATGAGCGTCGTAAAAGGCTGTTTTTCTGGTAGTGTCTACACACTCGAGATTCCTGAGAATTTAACTCTCACTAGTCGAAGTTCTGCTCGATTCTTCTTTTGACTACTTCAAAACAACCACTTCAATCATGTGAGTTCATACCCCTTTTATACACCTTCAAATACTTTATAGTGTACTTTTAATACATTTCGGGGGAGAATACAAGTAAACACACGGTTGATCCCGAGTGAAAACGTGAAAACTCTTGTTATACTTTGCATGCATTAGATTTATACAAAATGCATAGTATCCAGGGTAGCCATCCTTGTTAAATCATTTTATGCATTCAAAGAACTTATGATTTATGCTTTGTCAAACATTGTGAAAGAGGATAAACATTGCATAGAAAACTATTATTTTAATACAGACTTAGTTGAGAATCCATGAGACGATTACATCTTCAATGCTACCTTTTTATTAAAAGGCACGACCTAAAGTCCACTCTGTTATAACCAAAGTCTCCCGTTTGGAGAGCGTGTCAAATGTGTATAGATCTATATGGGAAGTCATTATCCCGCGCCCTGACTGTTAGCTACAGTCTTTTGGGTGACAGTTTGTCATAACGTTTCGACGCCTGAAGATCGTCACCACAAGCATATTATGTTTAGTATGGTTATAAAAATCACCGAATAGACAATTATTATGGTGTTCTGATTTTATGAATGAGTAGTTATTATAACTATTCTTCATCTAACAAGTGTGATCTTCTTATAGCTTTATTATATAAAACTATGCCTCAACCTTTTAAGCATTTCAGTTGCTTGCGATTTTCGGTCTTGGACATTAGGGACTGCCTGTTACTTTAGGAAAATAAGGGATTTTCCTATATCCAAAACAATCGACTAATAGGAAAATAAGGGATTTTCCTGGTACAACTATTTACAATTCACAACACGAACATTCATATGCATTTCATACTTTTATATGGAAATAAGGGATTTTCTTGGAAAACGCACGAACTTTGGAATGGTATTCATTTTCTCAAAACCGCTTATGAACTCACCAACTTAATTGTTGACACTTTTTCTTTGAAATAACTTGTATTCTCAGGGAACCGCTACGCAGGTTTGGAAACCAACTTTTAGGGATTAACGCTCTGACGTGAATTACTTCTTTTGAAAGATGTTTATGTATTTATCATTTGAACATGTAACAAATACAGTTATGTAAACATTTTGAAACCTTTATATGTATGGTGGTGTGTACTTTCCTTACTATGAACTGTTATGATACTGAATATGACGTCCTCCGCTCCCAAACGTTTCCGCCGTTCTGGTTTTGGGGTGTGGCAGATTGGTATCAGAGCTTTGTTTATTGTGAATTAAGTATATCCAAACCATTTTTGATATACAACTATAAACACAACTGGGCAAAAACACTCTGAGTAAGAGTCATACTTTTAAAATTTAATTTATTTAATTTTTGTAAAGTAGGCATGCATTCATTTCATATTAATAACAGTGTCATAAATAGATCAATATAGAAGTATTATAAATAAATTGTGCAGTGCAGGTGTGCCTTGGGAAATGTAATCGGAACTGAGATGAATATAGCCTGATCAAGTATATATGTTTGAGAGCCGACTAACGTATGCCAGGGAGTGTCTGCAATGGACAACAAATTTAAAACTTACCAAGAGCATATCATTAAGAATACTATGGGAGTATTTGGGTACCTTCAACCCTCAAACTTAAGGATAAATTTTACGTGCTTTAGCTTATAGTCAATTCTTAACCCTATTCTCGTATAGACTTAATGGATGGATTCCATCACCCCGGCGACCCCTACTACCCCAACCAAGGTAATGGGGGATGGGTTGAATAGCTCAGCCTCAGAGCCTGAGGTAATCAATCCGCCAGCCATCCGACCTCCATCCGTCCGGCCTCCTTTCAGGATGGGATTTCAAGGACCAACTCCTGTCTGGGGAAGCCACATCCACAATTGGAGCCAGCAGCAAGGACTGCGTCCTCCTTACGGTATGTGTTGGGACTTCTACGATGTCAGCGGAGGAAGTTCAGCTGATCGAGCACTCCCAGTTGTGGTAGGCAAACTTGCCAATCAGGCTTATCAATCCGGAGTCCAAGCAAACCGGATTCACGAGGTTGAGATAAGGATGGAAGATAACGCAGCTGATATCCGTCGCCTAGACATGCTACAAGGGAATGCTCAACTCCACACCAACTCCCTCCATGAGCAAATGACTGCTGCTCTCTCTGAAATGAGGGATTTAAGGGAGCACCAAGCTGCCTTTGACAGGCATCTCATGGGAGCCAAACAATCGGATGCAGAGTCAAGCTCCAAGCACAATCCGCACAGCAAGTAGTGCTTGCCTAACTCCCAAATTTTGATATAGAATAGGACCATCGGCTAAAAGTCTTACTTTCTTTAACTTTCTGTAATCGGAGACCTTTAGAAAGGTCAATTGTTTTTTTCTAACTTCAGATGTAACACAACCATATGTTTAATATATATAGGGAATATCTCTTTCGTGTGTTAATTCTGTACATTTCATTCGAGTTCATGAGTTTATCTATTGCTATTCAAACTCCATTTTTGAATCAAACTCAAAGCCCTGTGTAGGTCAAACCAAATTCTTGAAATATTAAAGGTAGTTAACTCATTATCATTCAACCCTCAACCACCAAAACTAATAATCTTTCATTTTTATTTTTTGGCAGCGCGATGCCTCCTCGTCCAAACCTAAGACCCAGACCGGGCACGGTAGCAACACCACCTCCACCACCAGCTTATGATCCGGCCATGGTCCAGGCTGCTATCACAGCAGCAGTAACCGCCGCCCTCTCACAAATAAACTCCAACGGAAATGGAGGGGCAGGAAGCAGTAAGAATCATTCCAACCATGGCACTGGTCATGGTCACATATGGGAATGTACTTACAAGGAGTTCTCCAACACAAAGCCAAAAACTTTTAATGGCACTGGGGGAGTCATTGAACTGATGCAATGGTTCGAAAAGACTGAAATGGTCTTTGAGATCTGCTCTTGCCAAGAAGCAAGCAAAGTCAAGTTCGCCGCTTGCACCCTCACCGATCGAGCCCTCACCTGGTGGAAAAGCCATGTGAAGTCCGTGACTCTCACCATCGCCAACGCCATGAGTTGGGAGGACTTGAAGGACCTAGTACTGCAGGAATACGGCCCAAGGGGAGAGATACAAAGGCTAGAGCAGGAGCTTTGGAATCTTAAGATGACTGGGTCTGACCTAGTCGCCTACACGGACAGGTTCAGCGACCTAGCCGCCTTGTTCCCTGCCATGGTCAACCCAGAACCGAAAAAGGTTGAGAGGGACATTTGGGGGTTGTCACCCTAGATTCAAGGTCATGTCTTGGCCTCCAACCCTATCACTTTCAACAACGCTAAGCGCCTGGCTAAGCGACTCATCGACCACGAGGTCAAATAAGGTATTGTTGCAGCTACTGCCGATCCATCAAAGGAGGTACAGGTCCAGGGAAGGCCTTGGAACAAGAGAAGGGGACAAACCCTACAGGGGAACCCCAAGAAACAACAAGTGGTAGCGGCTCATGCTGTTACTGTTCCTACCACCACTGCACCCACAAGCTCAAACGGTGGGAGATTTCCAAAGTGCAACCAATGCAACTTCCACCACCACGGTCCTTGCCGTGACTTCCAATGCACCAGGTGAAATAAGAAAGGGCATACGGTCCACTTCTGCAAGGAGCCAGCCCAACAAGCCGCCCCCACTGCTAATGTCGGAGTAAGTCGTGCCTGTTTTGAGTGCGGAGCCATGGGGTACTACCGCAGGGACTGCCCAAAGGCAAACAATAGGAATACAGACGGAAGGGGCCGAGTGTTCGCAATGGGACAGGATGAAGCCGTTGCAGACCCCACTATTGTTACGGGTACGTTTCTTCTCGATAACTCGTATGCATGCATTTTGTTTGATAGTGGAGTGGAGAGGAGTTTTGTGAGTCATAATTTTAAAGGCCTGCTGAAACAAAAGGCACCCCAATCATTAAGTGAACCGTTTATAGTAGAAATGGCCAACGGTAAAACAGAAGGCACTAAGGAGATATACTTAAACTATACCCTAAATCTAAACGATAATCCCTTTCCAATCAACCTCATGTCAGTCTCGATTAAGAGTTTCGATGTCATCATAGGCATGGACTGGATGAGTTCTCATCATGCGAACATTTTATGTTACGATAAGGCCGTTCGCCTTAATCTGCCAACCGGCGAAACCCTCATTATCTATGGTGACAAACCCAATACCACTCTTCGTATTATCTCGTGTATCCAAGCTCAGAAGTACCTACACAAGGAATGCCACGCGTTTTTAGCACATGTCGTGGATGTGAAACGCGAAGTCCAGGAAACCAAGAGCGCGCCTGACGTATGCGAGTTCCCCGATGTTTTTCCCGAAGATCTTCCAGGAATACCACCCGCGAGACAAGTCGAATTCAGAATCGATCTGATTCCCGGAGCTACCCCGGTAGCCAAAGCGCCCTATCGATTAGCCCCAGCGGAGATGCAGGAGCTATCCAGCCAACTGAATGAGCTACTCAACAAAGGATTCATCAGGCCGAGCTTCTCACCTTGGGGAGCACCATTGTTGTTTGTGAAAAAGAAAGATGGATCATTTAGGATGTGCATCGACTACCGAGAGCTCAACAAACTTACCATCAAGAACCGATATCCCCTACCACGAATCGACAACTTATTCGACCAACTCCAAGGAGCCAACTACTTCTCCAAGATCGATCTGAGATCGGGATATCACCAACTGCGAGTCCTGGAGAGTGATATTCGCAAGACGGCCTTCCGAACAAGATACAGGCATTACGATTTTGTAGTGATGTTGTTCGAACTAACCAATGCCCCTGCCGTGTTCATGGACTTAATGAATCGGGTATGTCGTCCATTCTTGGATAAAATTTGTGATAGTATTCATAGATGACATACTCATTTATTCAAAGAGTAAAGAAGAGCATGGTCAACATTTGCGACAAGTCTTATAGACATTACAAGCTGAGAGACTTTATGTGAAGTTCTCAAAATGCGAGTTTTGGATTAGGAAGGTGGACTTCCTAGGTCACGTGGTCAGCGAAAAAGGAATCCATGTGGACCCATCTAAAATCAAGGCTATCGAAAATTGGTCTGCACCAACTACACCAATGGAGATTCGCCAATTTCTAGGCCTTGCTGGTTATTATCGAAGGTTCATTCAGAACTTCTCCAGTATCGCAAAGCCTCTCACCTACCTAACTCAGAAAGGTGTGACCTACAACTGGGGAGAAAAGCAAGATGCTGCATTTCAGACTCTGAAACAGGCCCTATGCAGTGCACCCATTCTTTCTCTTCCAGAAGGGATCGAAGATTTTGTGGTGTATTGCGATGCTTCGAATCAAGGGTTGGGTTGTGTGCTAATGCAGCGAGGAAAGGTTATTGCGTATGCCTCACGACAACTGAAAACACATGAAGTCAACTACACCACTCATGACTTAGAACTTGGAGCTGTGGTCTTCGCTCTAAAAATCTGGAGGCACTACCTATACGGTACCAAGTGCACCATCTTCACAGACCACAAGAGCCTTCAACACATATTCGACCATAAGGAGTTAAACATGAGACAATGATGTTGGATTGAATTTCTTAACGACTATGAATGTGAGATTCGTTACCATCCGGGAAAGGAAAATGTAGTGGCTGATGCCCTTAGTCGTAAGGAGTACTTTGGTCGAAGAGTAAAGTCATTAACCATGTCGATCCATTCGTATCTGTCAACACAAATCAAGGAAGCTCAAATAGAAGCCTTGAAACCCGAAAACATGATAGGTGAAACCCTTAGAGGGATGGACAAGAATCTAGAGATCAAGAGTGACGGAGTGCGCTACCTCATGAACCGAATCTGGACACCAAAGTTTGGTGGATTCAGAGAGATAGTTATGAACGAAGCACACACGACTCCATACTCCGTACACCCAGGTTCATATAAGATGTATATGGATCTCAAACAACTCTACTGGTGGCCAAACATGAAAGCAGAAATTGCTACCTATGTGAGCAAGTGCTTGACTTGCGCCAAGATAAAAGTAGAACACCAGAAGCCCTCATGTCTACTCCATCAAACCAAAATACCTGAGTGGAAATGGGAACAGATTTCCATGGAGTTCATAACGAAACTATCCAATACTTAGGGTGGTCACGATGCCATTTGGGTTATCGTCGACATACTAACCAAGTCTACTCATTTCTTACCGATTAAGGAAACTGATAAGATGGAAAAGCTAACGAGAACCTACATCCGAGAGATCGTGCGACTTCATGGAGTGCCAATGTCTATCATCTCGGACAGAGACAGTAGATTCACTTCCAGATTCTGGCAACCGTTGAAAAAATCCATGGGAACAAGGTTGTATATGAGTACAACCTATCACCCACAAACTGATGGACAGATTGAGAGAACGATCCAAACTCTAGAAGACATGTTGCGAGCATGTGTGATCGACTTTTGTAAAGCGTGGGATGTTTACTTACCATTAGTCGAGTTCTCTCACAATAACAGTTATCATAATAGTATCAAGATTGCTCCATTTGAAGCCCTTTACGCGCCGTAAGTGCATATCACCTTTGTGCTGGGCGGAAGTGGGCGACACGCAGTTGGCAAAAGGTCTAGTCCCTGATATCACTCTCATTGGTCTGGAGATCATTAGGGAAACAACTAAAAAGATCGTCCAAATTCGAGAGCGTCTGAAAACCTCTAGGGACAGGCAAAAGAGCTATACTGACAAAAGACAAAAACCCTTGGAATTCCAGGTTGGTGACCGCGTGCTACTAAAGGTATCACCCTGGAAGGGCATGATACTCTTTGAGAAGCGTGGAAAACTAAGTCCAAGGTACATTGGACCCTTCGAAATTACTTCAAGGATTAGTCCAGTGGCTTACAGACTTTAACTTCCAATCGAGCTTAACAAAGTACATCCAGTGTTCCACGTATCGAACCTAAAAAAGTGTTTTTCCGACGAAACTCTTGTGATTCCACACGACGAAATCGAACTTAACAAAAATCTTAACTTTGTGGAAGAACCCGTCGAGATCATGGACAGGGAAATCAAACGAACTAAACAGAGTCACATACCAATAGTGAAGGTTCGTTGGAACGCTAAGCGAGGATCTGAATTCACTTGGGAGCGAGAAGATCAGATGCAACAAAAGTACCCGCATCTCTTCCCTAGTCCATTGGCACTTATTTTGTAATTAATTTCGGGACGAAATTCCCTCTAACGGGGGGATGATGTAACAACCCGTTATTTCAGGTCAATGTAATGTCTAAAAGTCGAGTCTTGTAATCTCTTTGTGAAGTAATAAGAATATCACCAAAAATAAAATGTTCAAAAAGCTCCGTTTGAGTACACTATGTGGTAGACATCGTGATAAGGTTTTCAAAAATATAAAGAACACAAAAATTCAAGTTATAATGAAGGAGTTATGACCAATAAAAGATTCGTAACACTATCAATAAAGCGTTGTTAAGTATAAAACGAGAAATTTCAATAAAATACTTTTAGCCTTAGGTATCTAAATGAAAGTCATAGATATCATTAAACCGCGAACATATATAAAAAGAACGCCCAAATCTGACTTCGTATGAGGAAGTTATGATTTTACGAATTTTCTGACCTAGCAGTAGATACTACAAACTCGAATTAGAGATCGAGCGATCTTTAGCTAACATAACCTATATAAAAGTTGAAGACCCTGACCATAGGAATACAACGGTAAAAAGACAGATAAAATCGGACGCCGGATGAAGAAGTTATGGATTTATAAACGGACTTTTCCAGTCCCGACCTGCTAAAAAGGTATTATTAAATATAACGTCAAAACTAGCCGACAGAGTCTAAATGAGAGTTGTAGAGTACAGTCTCACCTACGCGTGGATATAAAGAATGTGAAAATCGGAGCTCGTATGCAAAAGTTACGGAACTTAGAAGTTTGGAAATCCAATTTACGCCTAGCGTAAATTGGGTTACGCCCAGTGTACCAAGAGATAAGGGCGTAGTCCCTTCAGCAGCAGACATCCCATCATTCGTTAAGCAGCTGACGTAAGCACGGACGTATGCTACGCCCCACGTAAGAGCATACTCCCAACGTACGGAGGCGGTTCAGCCTCCTATATAAGGGAGGCTAGGTTTCCGAATTTCTTGTTCAGTTCTTCTCTTTTCCCACGCTTTTGCTCTGCGTTTTTTCCACTCGAAGCCATCCCGACACCCCGGTTTTCATACTCAAGTTCCGAAGGAAGTTCTACACTCCCAAGATTCCCGAGAATTTAACTCTCACTAGTCGAAGTTCTGCTCGATTCTTCTCTCGACTACTTCAAAACAACCACTTCAATCAAGTGAGTTCATACCCCTTTTATACACCTTCAAATACTTTATAATGTACTTTTAATACATTTCGGGGGAGAATACAAGTAAACACACGGTTGATCCCGAGTGAAAACGTGAAAACTCTTGTTATACTTTGCATGCATTAGATTTATACAGAATGTATAGTATCCAGGGTAGCCATCCTTGGTAAACCATTTTATGCATTCAAAGAACTTATGATTTATGTTTTGTTAAACATTGTGAAAGAGGATAAACATTGCATAGAAAACTATTATTTTAATACATACTTAGTTGACAATCCGTGAGACGATTACATCTTCAATGCTACCTTTTTGTTAATAGGTATTACCTAAAGTCCTGTCTATTATAACCAGAGTCTCCCGTTTGTAGAGCATGTCAAATGTGTATAGGTCTATACGGGAAGCCATGATCCCGCGCCCTGACTGTTAGCTACAGTCCTTTGGGTGACAGTTTGTCATAACGTTTCGATGCCTGAAGACCGTCGCCACAGGCATTTTTTGTTTAGTATGGCTATAAAACTCACCAGATAGACAATTATTATGGTGTTCAGATTTTATGAATGAGTAGTCATTAAAACTATTCTTCATCTAACAAGTGCGATCTTCTTATAGCTTTATTATATAAAACTATGCCTCAACCTTTTAAGCATTTCAGTTGCTTGCGATTTTCGGTCTTGGACATTAGAGACTGCCTGTTACTTTAGGAAAATAAGGGATTTTCCCATATCCAAAACAATCAACTAATAGGAAAATAAGGGATTTTCCTGGTACAACTATTTACAATTCACAACACGAACATTCATATGCATTTCATACTTTTATATGGAAATAAGGGATTTTCTTGGAAAACGCACGAAATTTGGAATGGTATTCATTTTCTCAAAACCGCTTATGAACTCACCAACTTAATTGTTGACACTTTTTCTTTGAAATAACTTGTATTCTCAGGGAACCGCTACGTAGGTTTGGAAACCAACTTTTAGGGATTAACGCTCTGACGTTAATTACTTCTTTTGAAAGATGTTTATGTATTTATCATTTAAACATGTACAAATACAGTTATGTAAACATTTTGAAACCTTTATATGTATGGTGGTGTGTACTCTCCTTACTATGAACTATTATGATACTGAATATGACGTCCTCCGCTCCCAAACGTTTCCGCCGTTCTGGTTTTGGGGTGTGACACGATACTTCTGTTGGATTAGTGTCTAAGTCCATAACTATTTTGGTATGTACTTGACCCGATGGTGCATGGTCCTTTTGGGTTGCCTTCACCAAAGCAACTTGATAGGATGAATTATGGAGAGAGAAGATTAATTATGATTTATTAATATATTATGAGAATAATATATTAAAGGAGAAATCATATTGTTTAATTAATATTAGTCAAGAATTAATTGATAATTAATTTTGTGACTAAAAGAGATTTATTAAACTTAAGGGACTGGAACTGTAATTATAAGATAATTGCATTTGGGCTATGGATCACCTTGGAATAATAAGTTGGACGAATTCTATGGGGAAACCCATTAGAAATCATCCAAGGGATATTCTAAAAGGGTCCATGGGCTGCTTAGGGCTTAAGCAGTCAAATTAGGGTTTCCTAGTTGAAAACCCTAATACCCTACATGTATATATAGTACCCTTAAGCCCCAAAAACGTGGCTAAGAGTTCCTCTAGGGTTTTGGACGTTCTTGGGCAGCCTCCTCTCCCCTCATTCTTCATCCTCTTGCTCTTGGTGTTTGTGAACCATTAGAGGAGTGACACTTGTGACTCTAAGCTTTCTAAAGTCATTACAAGGAGGATTTGAGATTGTTATTGCAACATAACAATCAAGGTAAGATCTAAAAACCCTTTCACATGTTAATATGATTAATTGTATGCTAGAACTAGGGTTTAAAGTCTTGGATGAATTGCATGTAAAATAGAGAAACCTAGATCCAAGCATTAGGGTTGCATGAGCACATTGGATGTTCTTATGGCTAAAACCCATCAGTGGTATCAGAGCCTTGATTGGTTTCTATTGTATTGATGCCTAGTACATTCATTCATGTTGCAAGATCGAGATTTTGTCCATTTGTCTGACAAACTCGTCGAGTTCCAATGTGGACTCGTCGAGTAGGGTGAACTCGGCGAGTCCATAAGGGGACTCGGCGAGTTTAGCTGTCAATCAGGCGGATTTTCGGGATTTTTACCTATTTTGACTTAGGATAATTGCTATAATTGTTTAAAATTAATAAAATTCGAATTTTATTGATTCCTTATGATTATCTTTGTCAAAGAAAAAAAGATTTTTGTCATCTAATTAGATAATTGTTACCTTATTTGATAAATGTTAAATTATTTGAATTATTTGATCATTATCTTGCAAGAATTTGAACTAGATCTAATTAAATAACCATCAATTAATTGTTAATTGCCTTATTTGAATTATGTGATCTTGAATATTCTTGATAAAGTTTGGAAAAGTTTCAAATTAATCCCTTTAGGTTTTATAGTTTAAATTTGAACTTAAAAGTTTTGTTTTGAAATATAAATAAGTTAAACCCTAATGTTTTGAAATGTTTCAAAACTTGCCCTCAAGTTTTGGAATTTAAAAGTTGATTAATAGTTTAATTTAGAAATGTTAAATTCTAAAACCCTAGTATTGTTTTGAAAAGTTAAAATCACGCCCTTATGGTTTTATTAATTAATTAAAGTGTATAATTAAAAGAGATTTAATAAATCCATAAAGTTTTGGTTTACAATTTAATTAAATTAAATGTATAATTATTAAATTTGACCACCTAGTATTTTAAAAGTGTAAAATACACCCTATACTATATATATCATTAAAAGTCTAATATTATATATATATATATATATATATATATATATATATATGTATATATATATATGAGTAAACTGTCAGTCTTATCGTTAGTAGGCCTCATTCACGAAGCTGGTCTATAAGGGGTGTTTAAGGAAATTGCCTATAAAATGACGATTGAATGGGTATCCACTCTTACCCACCGCACTCTTGACTAGTGGAGGGTCGTTAGCCGAATGGGTAGGATAACACAGAAACCTTCCATTATAAGTATGATGAAGTACAAAAGTAACTAAATGCTTTTATGAATTCCCAATCTTAGTTACTTTAGGCAAAAGTGAATTGATGCAATTCCATGAAATTACACTTTGTGCCATTGCGAAGACGTTAGTGGAGCATGTGTGGTTAACCGGCACACTAAATGTTTCTAAGCAAAGGTAGCAAAGGGTGACTCAATGTTTGTCATAGTTTGGTGGAGCGTGTGTGGTTAACCGACACATCGAATAGGTGACTGTAACATGTGGGGGCACCATGTAAGTTTGCATGGTTATTCACACCCGCTTTGTGATCCTCGGTATCCCAGTCACAAACCAGAGGGGCATATCGATATTTAAACATGCCATTGAAATGTTAAATGAATCTCAAAAGATCTAGGAATTTTCAATAGATTTAAAACTTAAATTTCTTTTTTGTTTTTCATGGTGGAAATTAGTGAATTGTCATTCACTTACCTTCAAATATTCTGCAACTAGATTACGACATCCCTTTTCTAGGTTGTAGAGTATTGT
Source organism: Lactuca sativa (assembly GCF_002870075.4). Lineage (NCBI taxonomy): Eukaryota > Viridiplantae > Streptophyta > Magnoliopsida > Asterales > Asteraceae > Lactuca > Lactuca sativa. The sequence goes on along the minus strand of NC_056629.2, from coordinate 161,506,830 downwards.
GTTGGGTCCTAGCCTTAATATCTCATTTGGGTGATTTATTAAGGACTCAATCAATCAACTAACTTGAATTTAATTTTTCTCCCATTTTGTAGATGTCAAAGTATGACAACTATGGTCTTCCCAAATCCCGTGGAACAAGCTTTTCACATGAAGATGATATTCCACGATTCGATCGAGGAACACGAGATCATGCTTCACTTCCTCCACCTCCTCCTATTATTCTCCCTAACCCAAAAGTTCAAAAGATTGAAAAGTTAAAACTCACTCAAGCCCTTTTGGCAAGTAAACATGAAGAAGGAAAGTCAGTGTGTGCACACATCCTAGAGATGAAGTCACACATTGATAGATTAAGAATGTTGGGATCTGTTCTCTGTTAGGAGCTGGCTATTGGCTGGGTTCTTCAGTCACTTCCTGACTCATATAATGAGTTCGTAAGAGAGTACTATATGATGAACCATGACGTAACCCTCATTGATCTCACCTATATGCTTATTGCTGCTGAATCAACAATGATTTGGCGCACTGGAAAAGCAAAATTGATTGGTGGATTTGCCTTCCGGATCTCTATGGATATAGGCAATGGCAACGAAAGGCATGCCATGATCGAAAAGTTTGATCATAAGAGAAAGACAAAGTCAGACGTAGTTCCGTGTGTTGTTCCAAAGAAGTCAATTTGCTTTTATTGCCAAGAGAAGGGGCATTGGAGACGAAGCTGCCATATTTACCTAAGAGATCTAAGAGATGGGAGAGTCAAAACGTATGGCTCTGCTTTAGGTAAAATCCATTAACTAACTCTTTTAAGTTCCTATTCTAGATTCTTAATACATGACGTGATAAGATTACATTTCGATGTCTTGTAGGATCGAAGAAAAGAGAGGAAGCTTAAGGGAAGAAGTGGGTGGGATCTAATCGTGAAGAAATAGATTTCGATCGCATTACTTGAAGATTAGAATCTTGAGCTACAACTTGGAGTTAGAATAAGATTGCTAAGAAATATGTATTAACATAGTTTTTCAATTAAATTTCATTGTAAGGACAAATTTTTTCCGCAATAAAATAAATTTTGATTTTATATTATTTATTTATCCTTGCAATGGTGTGTATGAAAAATTGATGTTTGTAAGTTTCTATTATTAGCAATAATGGATTTGATTCTTAATTATGTTATTTGTGGAAAGGTCAAGAATTTACCAAATGGGGAAAGTTTCTCATCGCCCAAGTTTCAATTGGACAGAAACTTGGAATCATACAACTTGGTTGCATGATGAATGAGAAATTTCATATTTGGAAATTAGACTAATTCGTTGACAAAGTGTCAAGTGAAGGACTAGGAGATCAAGCACACAAGGTTGTGTGTTGATCAAGTCCACCACAAGAGTAACAAAGATATTCGTCATGATTTACTAAGGTTAAGTAAATATGATTATACTTATGAGATTAAGTGTAATTCTCATTTGATTGAAAGAGTTTCAATCAATAGCAGAACGAATAAAGAAGAATCAAGTAGGCAGAAAGATAAAAGTTTCTCTATTCTAAGAAGAAGGGAGAGTACCTTTTATTATGTTTTATGATAGCTCTTAATGATTAAGAACCATATCTCAATTGATCCTCTAAATGAGTGTTAGTACAATTATATGTCTGAGAAGAGGAATCAAGAATTGAAGAAATGGTTAAATCAAGAAGTCAATCGTACTTTGTTCCAAAAACAAGTCTTAGAGTTAAGATTGTGACATTGAGTGACAAGTATTAAGAAGGTTTATAACATTCATCAACTATGGAAAGTTGTGATGTCTTGGATAAGACAAAGACCAACTAGGACCAATTTTGTGAAGTGTTTTGTCTTGATAAAAGCTACGCTAACTCTTGAATATTTGTTTGTCAAGAAATGTTTATTGACAAAAGAATCTTATATGTCAAGGAGTCAGTGGGAGTCTCAATGGTCTTGAATGGTTTCAAGAACAAATCAAGAATAAACCTTATTGATCATCACTAGCACACGACTTGTGGTTTACAACCTATCGTGTTGACATTATCTTGTTTTTGTGCGGTTCCAATTGAGTTAATTATGCATGTCAGTTCTATGAGTTCTCATTTGAATGCATAAAAGGCAAGGACCTTGATCAATGAAAAGTACATTGATAAGAAAGGATGAGCTGCTTAACTACTTGGAAGACATGGTGGGTAGCCGTGTTACCATAAGGCAAGAGATCAAGATTGAGAAGGTTCGGTCCATATGAATTTGGATTTGTTGCAAACTTTATTTTTGACGAATTCGCATGGATAGGAACACATACACCATTAAAATCTAAGTGTCATAAGATTTACTCCTTCATGAAGATGACCGTGAGGAAATGGTTTCACTAAGAGAGATTTTAAGAAGATAGTGATTGTGAAATTGTATTCTCGAATTCGATTATGGTTACGGTATCCCTTTCCATAATTAGAATTGTGAGATTTGGAAATTAGTCTGAATTGTTTAAGACACACATATGAACTATATAAGGCAAAGGTCTATAAATTAAGAAGCTTTGATAAAAGATTATCAAAGCATTAGGTATTAGAAATATAAACTTAAGAAATTCATTAGGTATAGTTTTTTGGAAGTTTAGTTGTTTTCTGAATACATGTCAAAGCTAGTGGGAGCATAAGTGTTATGCTTATATGATAATAATCATCATGATAGTGGGAGCATAAATGTTGTGCTTGTATGATTATTAAGGCAAGTATTGCAAGTTAGCAATATTAATTATAGAAAACAAGAGTTATACTTGGCAAAGTCGTAAGCGTTAAATAGTTGTTTTGCTATAATTAAGGGAGAAAATATTATGCTTCATTTCAAATCTAAAGACTTAGTTTGTGGAATTTTAATAAATTTAGTCAAGGATACATAGTGTGTTCTCAAATTTCGACTATGATTATGGCATTGTTCGAATTGTGAGAACATGGCATATAAAGTATTATGGCAGAAGATTGATAAAGTATCAGATCTTTATGTAAGACATTATGCATCATGTCCCATATGCTTTGGGTATAGGATCGATTGCAAATGCTATAATATTTGACCATTCTAAAATTTTCCAAATGTCTAGCGCATTTTGAGGGAAAAAGGACAAGAATCGGTTTCGACTAAAATAATTAAACAACTATCAAAGGATGATCCGAAGCTCGCTGAGGATTGGTCGCTTGTGAGTAGTTGGAAGTATGGTATTGGATGGATCATATCGACATTATTATGAACAGATAAGATTCTATTAAGAATAAGTTGTCGTATGGCAAAATATGGAAATGTTTCCATATTGGGAGTTGGATATTGAGAATCTATATCTAGATTAGAAACTATTATGCAAGAAGGATGTTCAAAGGAATGTACTTTGAGTGAGAGACATCATATCTATAGAATTGTTTCTGATAGAGATTAGCCAAGTCTTGATGATTTTGAGCTATGACTTTACGAAAGAATCATTGCATAAAATGTTAGAATCTAGCATAAGTAATTTGATATTCTTATACTTATGATAAGGATTAGGAGTTGTGAAATGAGTATGATTGGAAATGTGTTCACTTGATCTATTTCACAAAGTAAGGACTGTATGTAAACATTATGTGCATGCTGAGAGCATGGGACAAGTGTGGTAATAATTCAAGTAAGAAGTTGATTACCCGAAACAACAAATAATGAGTAATCAATATGGTGATTAAATAAAATGTTTTATTTATACCCAGAGTTTATGGCCATATGGGATTAGTATTATTCTTGTGTTTCACTTTGCATGTTTTGACTTCCTGAATAATTAAATTGGTTTAGAACAATTAAATTATTCGAACGGACCACAGTCGTTCATATGTTGGAAGTAGGTAAGAATGAAGACTGTTGTGAATTGGTGTGTGGATTGTTTAAAGTGTATTAGACATAAACAAATGTTTGCTGCAATGTTCATGAGTGCTTATGAATATGATTTGAGCATTGGATTAAACCCACGCTCACTTGGATCACTTCATGGATTTTATCACGAGTGATTGGTGAGACGATAACATCTTATATTCTTGAAACCGAGATGTGTGAGTTGTATCTTGCGAGTCGGTTACACATTGATAATATGTAAACACACCAGTAGCTTGGTGTCATAAAACATATTGTTGTGTGTGATTCGGTAAGTGAGTACAAGCAAGCATTGAATCAAAGTTTATCCGTTCCTTTTATCCAAAGTAGGATGAAAGCGATATCTTTGGGCCCCTCGATAATTTAGTGATGACACTAAGTGCTTGGCCAAGCAGGGACTAATTTGATGTGTTCAATTGTAGTATGTTGTCAGTCGTCATAAATCAAAAATCGAGAAACAACACATAGACAGAGAGAATGATTTAAATCCATGTCTTAGTCTATACGATATCTAGAATGGAGGAATATATGATCTCTTATTTAAAGGACGCGTATCTGATAAGATCAGAGTTGACAGTGGCTTTTGAAAGGTACGATTGCAGATCAGGATCTGAAGTCATATGCATAATAGTTAATAAACTTATCCAAGTGGGAGACTGTTGGATTAGTGTCTAAGTCCATAACTATTTTGGTATGTACTTGACCCGATGGTGCATGGTCCTTTTGGGCCCCTCGATAATTTAGTGATGACACTAAGTGCTTGGCCAAGCCGGGACTAATTTGATGTGTTCAATTGTAGTCTGTTGTCAGTCGTCATAAATCAGAAATCGAGAAACAACACATAGACAGAGAGAATGATTTAAATCCATGTCTTAGTCTATACGATATCTAGAATGGAGGAATATATGATCCCTTATTTAAAGGACGCGTATCTGATAAGATCAGAGTTGACAGTGACTTTTGAAAGATACGATTGTAGATCAGGATTTGAAGTCATATGCATAATAGTTAATAGACTTATCCAAGTGGGAGACTGTTGGATTAGTGTCTAAGTCCATAACTATTTTGGTATGTACTTGACCCGATGGTGCATGGTCCTTTTGGGTTGCTTTCACCAAAGCAACTTGATAGGATGAATTATGGAGAGAGAAGATTAATTATGATTTATTAATATATGATGAGAATAATATATTAAAGGAGAAATCATATTGTTTAATTAATATTAGTCAAGAATTAATTGATAATTAATTTTGTGACCAAAAGAGATTAATTAAACTTAAGGGACTGGAACTGTAATTATAAGATAATTGCATTTGGGCTATGGATCACCTTGGAATAATAAGTTGGACTAATTCTATGGGGAAACCCATTAGAAATCGTCCAAGGGATATTCTAAAAGGGTCCATGGGCTGCTTAGGGCTTAAGCAGTCAAATTAGGGTTTCCTAGTTGAAAACCCTAATAGCCTACATGTATATATAGTACCCTTAAGCCCCAAAAACGTGGCTAAGAGTTCCTCTAGGGTTTTGGACGTTCTTGGGTAGCCTCCTCTCTCCTCATTCTTCATCCTCTTGCTCTTGGTGTTTGTGAACCATTAGAGGAGTGACACTTGTGACTCTAAGCTTTCTAAAGTCATTACAAGGAGGATTTGAGATTGTTATTGCAACATAACAATCAAGGTAAGATCTAAAAACCCTTTCACATGTTAATATGATTAATTGTATACTAGAACTAAGGTTTAAAGTCTTGGATGAATTGCATGTACAATAGAGAAACCTAGATCCAAGCATTAGGGTTGTATGAGCGCATAGGATGTTCTTATGGCTAAAAACCATCAACTTCTGAGAAAACAAAGGAACTCGACGAGTCGCATAGAGGCACTCGAAGAGTTTAGTCAACATGGACTGTTGACTTGAACGTTGACTTTCGTTGACTTTTAGGGTTTGGTCAACTATAGACTTTAGAGGCCATGGAGGGGTAAAATGGTCTTTTCACACTTTTGAGATTTAGTGGAGAAGTTAGTTTAGCATCTTGGAGTGGTTATTACAAATTTCTTATGAGATAATTATATTATGTAGGCGGAGTCTAGATTGTTCGTTGGGTGCTAGGTCTACTTACTTACTTCTGAGGTGAGTCTTCTCGAAATACTTACCTGAGTGGTAACATTGTGTAACCGGAGGGTCTTGTATGCTTATACTGAGTTATATGATGTCATGCATTATGTCTTTGTGATTTATGCTATTTATTATTCTGATCTTTGGAGACTTAGGACCAGAAGGTCCAACTCGAGTTGTGGGACCGGAGGGTCTTCACTGAGACACATTGACCGGTGGGTCTTTATCAAGATATAGCCATGAGAGGCTAACAATATGTGTGCAGTATTTTGGGGAACTCACTAAGCTCTGTGATTACCGTGTTATGTAATATGTGTTTCAGGTACTTCTTAGGATCATAGGAAGGCGCTGACTTGATTGTACACACGAGATGGAGTTTATGTTTTTAGAGGATCCTGTATTATTATCAAATAACTATTGATTTGTGTTTTGTAATAATTTAAACAAATGTGGATTTTGAAATGTGATAATTAGAATTATGTTATTTTGAAAATGAAAAATTTAGCTGAAAATTTACAATGTTACAGTGAACTTGCTTACATTTTATCAAAGGACATTAAGAATATTTATTCAAACTTCCCATTGCAGGTCCAAACACATTATGTTGGGATCATATATTGTGTATGTTGCAATCTTTAAGTGTGAGCTTTTATCATTGAGTTCAACCTCTAATGTCATATAAGAGGGGAAGTGGGTGTCTCACCATAAGGAATTAAATGAATATTAAACCCATCCATATCGTAGACTTGTGCACTAAGCCCCATGCAAGACCTTTAGTTAAATGGTCTGCCCAATTTTGTTGTGACCTTCCAAACTCCACCGAAATTACACCGTTCGTGATTAGATTCCTAATCACATTAGGTATAACACCTAGGTGTCTAGACTTCCCATTATACATTTGGCTATAAGTCTTAGCCAAAGTGGGAGCATTGTCACAACCAATAGACATAGGTATAATCGGATTTAACCATAATGGAATCTCATATACCAAATCCATGACCCATTTCGCCTCTTTATCGACTAATGCAACAAATTCCAATTACATTGTTGTAACATCCCAAAAATCACAATATATATATATATATATATATATATATATATATATATATATATATATATATATAATTTAAGTAAAATCATTGTTTCAATCAAAACCCAAGTCATAAAAACCAAGTATCAAATGCAAATACCTCAAAATTAGAGCATCATAAAATCTCCAGAACATATCGCTGAAGGATGTATGGTAACGCCTTCGCCTTGCCCCGATCATCAGAAGTAAGTGAAACATAACACTTAAACTATAAGCCAAAGCTTAGTGAGTTCCTCCAAAATACCACACATGAAAAATAAACAACATGCACACTGGGCTTAGATCCTATGTCTGGAATACCCCTATAGGGATCCTCAACATAAATCTGGATTGCCCCCGGGCCACAACATGAGTTTGGAATGCCCTTCCCAACCCTCAGCCCATGTCTGGAATGCTCCCGGTCCCTTAAAATGATTATGGAATACCTTTATAGGGTCCTTAGATGATGTCTATAATGCTCGCGCTAACTTGTCCTTCAGCACAAAGTAGAACCGCCTTTACCCAAACTGTCACAATATATTGACATATGCACATAAACAAATATCCAAAAAATAACAGATAATCAAGCAGATCTAACAAATCACTACAGCATAGAAACATCCTAACCAGGGTACATAACCTAATAGGATGGCCTTGGTGCCTTCAACCCATGAGTATAGTGAAGAAAACTCACATCAGAGTCTGAAAAATACCTACACGGGTCATTGCTCCAAAAGCTATCTCTACCGGTCACCAATATAATTAACAGGGGATTGAATATTAAACTACTAGTTATATAACCCCAAATTCCCTTAGGTCAAACTCGGTCAAATTCTTGGTCAAAGGTCAAAGTCAAAAAGTCAAAGGGTCACCACAGACTAAGTACGCCCAACGTACTCAGTCACTACACTTAACGTAGTAAATCATTGGCCAGATTATGGGGGCATTTTCCCAGTATGCTAAGCATACCACCAGGTATGCCCGACGTACTTGACCTGATTTAACTTTTCTTCATTAAGTGCTTATTCCATCAATACATTACTTCCATAGTTCAGATCTAGTCCCAAATATCAATCTAAGTCATAAAGTTTCCAACTTTATGACTTTCCACGGGTAGAAGGAGTCCAAAACCAAAATCCTAACTTAATACACAAACCAAAGCATCATAACTCTTGCATAGAGGGAAGAAAGGGACCAATATCACATTTTTATGACTCAAAGCACCCAAAAATGTCATAAAAGACAACTCATTTAGATTAGAGTAAGCCATACTTATGAATACCTAGATTATGGTACCAAAATGCAGAAAACTTAAGAACTTAGCAAGATCTAAGGAAACATTCATTAAGTTTCTAACTTTGTACATTCTAGAGTTGAGAAACACAATGTAGGCTTTGGATCCACAAGCTTGATCTTCTACAATCAACAAGCTTGGATTTCTCTTTCTTTCAAAAGGCACCCAAAACACATAAAAAGGCTCAACATTTTCTCTAGGGGCTAGGGTTTCGATTTGGAGGCTTAAGAGGTTGGTAGATGATGTTAGGAAGGACCCCAAGGGGTTAGAGCCTTTAAATAGGGCTCAAAACCACAAAATTAGGGTTTTAACACTGCGGTAGTACGATTAGCGTAGCACCCTCAAACGCATCCCCTTAGTCCTAGTATGCTCAGCTTACCATCTAGTGTACGTCTAGCAGACTAGCAGACTCCCTTTTCCAACTTAACTTCAAACAACCATAACTTTTTCGTTTCAACTCCGTTTTCGATAATCCTTATATCCACATAAAGGTATCAACGAGCTCTACAATTCTCTCTTGATATTTATGAATTAGAAACATCTCGAACTAAAATCCTTAATTTATGCAAGAAGCCTTAAACATAACCTTTCCCATTTACTCCTCAACTTCCATCGAACAATCCAAGGTTTAAATCAGTTATCCAACATCATACACCTCCAATATAGTCTAAAATCCATTCCATTGAAGCCCAAGGGGTCTATTTGATCCATTTATTGTCCACAATCTTAAAATAAGAACTTCTCGAAACAGGATGTTACAATTTCCCCCCATTTAAATTGGATTTCATCCTTAACATTCATCTTTGTTAAGGTCTCTAAAGCAACATCAACATTTTCCATAAGCTCCCACTCTAACCATCTCGACACCAAGGCATATTATAAACAAAATTGAAAGAACATTCAGGAACCCACAACCATCAACCAACAACCCAATAACTAAAAAATGCTTAACCACAAATTTTTTTTTTCTCCCTAACTACATGAGCCCACTTTTAGTGAAAACCAATCCGACAAGGAACTCTCAGACCTACAACAACAAACCAAATCCGATAATATACTCCCCGAGATGGGAAACCATACCCTAGGGATGATGATCATCTAACAAAAAGAATACTCAAAACATCCTGATTGTAAATCTCCCAAAATTCCAAATTATGGAAATCAGACCCAAAAACCTTGTATATACACTTGACTTCTCGACAAGTTATCACCGAACGACTACTCTCACGAGTATAATGATGGTCAATCTGAGAATTCTCATGTTGTGTCCAAATCCCTTATCAGCTCACGTGTATCCCCACCTAACAAAACACCCGATACATTTGAGACGAGCTTCATGACTCGATATTTCGGAACTGTACCCAACATTGGTAACTTAACCCCTAAAAAAACCACCCTCTAGAAAATAGGGTCCACAATTGCAAACATTCATCAAGCAACTTCCGATGCACTGCTAATACATCCACCAATACAAGGTTCTACTATCCTTAAGATCTTACCTAGCTAGTCATGGAGTCTCCTAACTCCCAATAATGCATGAACACCCAAACATGCCAATAAGGCTAAAGATCTAGGGACCTAAGAGTCTCAATCAAATGACTACCGGTTCCCATCCATATGAAACATACTGCCACTAGTTTACGATACATTGTGACACCTTCTAACCACTAAAATGATAAGGTCACAGTACCACGCCGATCTTGTCGTCATTCCATCGCTAGCCTAAAAACTCATGACTAGAAGCACGGGGGCCTAAAGATACTCTACCTCAATCCACCATCTTGTAGGAACCCAATTTACATCCCTCTCAATGCTAACCGAACATAACACAACCATACCCTTTTACCACGAACAATTCCTTTCATAGAATAGGCTGTTACCTATGAAAAATCCGATGTAAACATGGTTACACACGATTAGAGAATGGGATAGAGTGACCGCACTCTTGTTCCAATTTAAAGCCTATAAACCAAATAAGAACCATGCATATAATTCGAACCAAGTGCTCCATTTCTATTTTGTCCAGCTCACATACACCTCTCATGATAATATCTAATGAACTTACCACAATACACACCCTTAAGGGAAACCATAACCACTACGTTTCTTTTTCCTCACAACCTTAACCAAAGGGTGAAGTACTAGTAGATCTAACGAAATGATGAATCTTAATCATTACATAAAACATCATCATGAACGACTGAAACAAGATTACATACATTGATTGAGACCAACCAGATGTTGGGTTTTGAGCAATCTAACACTTGCTAAGTGTGCATGCAACCCTAATAAACCTTGGATCTATGTTTTCTTCTAAAATACATGCAAATAATAATTTCCAAGGTTTCTTCCTAACTAGCATAGCATAAGGATTATGAATCATAAAAGTACTAGTAGAAATACATACCTTTTGATGATGGTTGATTGTTTGGAGTTTGAGAGCCAAGCACCAATAGTGTGAATGCCTCAAATGGAATCACAAATCACCACAAACACTTGGAAAACTTTGAGAGAGTGTATACACACATAGAAAAGTGGCCACACACACAAAACCACACTAGTGGCTATTTCATGCAACATAAGCATGCTTATATAGTGTGCATGGTTAGGGTGAAACCCTAATAACCCATGACATTTCCTTTTCCAAGGATCCATGGGTTAAAAGCTCCATGGATCATCCATGGACTTCCATATAAGCCTATCCCATTAACAAATGAGTGTTAGCCCACACCATATAAAACAATAGCCCACAATTTAATTAGTCTTCCTTTTAATCTCTAAATTAATTCATAATTAATTTAAGACTAAGACTAATTAAATAACTTCATATTAATATATTCTAACTTACAATATATTAATAAACATATGTGTATAACTCTCATAAAATTATCCATAAATAGTTCGGGTGAAGTGCAACCCAAATGGACCATGCCGGGTCGGGTCAAGTATGTACCAAATAAGTTATGGACTTAGACACCTTATCCAACAGACTCCCACTTGGATAAGTCTAATAACTATATTTGCGTATGTTACTTCAGGAACCAACCAGCAATCGTAGCTCTCGAAAACTCTGTTGAACTATGAAGTGCCATTTTAGATAAGTGATCATATAATCCTCTGTTCTCATGATATCAGCCGGACAAATACATGGAACAACGTCGTACTTATTGTCCAACAGTTTGTTTCCCGATTTCCGATTTTTTTGACAAAGAACTTAATCGAACACATAAATTTAGTTCTGACCGGCCGGTACATAGGTCACAACAAAATCATCGAGGGGCCCAGATATCGCTTCTATTTCTAGAAGGAACAGATAAACTTCGACTCATATGCTTGTTCTACCATCATAAAATGCACGTTTGAATCATAAAACGCACGTTTTATAACATCAAGTTACTAATGCGTTTACGTGCAATCAATGCACAACCAACTCATAGGTAACAACTCATATCTCTAGGTTTGAAGATTTATATGATATTACCGTCTCACGATCACTCGAGATAAATTCCATGAAGTGATACAAGTGAGCGTGGGTTTATTCCAATACTCATAACTTATGAGCACTCATGAATGTTGTAGCAACCATTGCTATGACTAAACCCATTTAGCCATCTACAAACTCGATTCATGACAGTCTTGATTCATACCTACTTCCGACATATGAGTGACTGTGGAGTGTTTAAATAACTTAGTCATTCGGAAAGAATAACCTAGCTATTTTGGAAGTCAAAACATGCAAAGTGATACACAATAATAACCGAATCCAATATGGTCTCAGAACCCTTTTGAATATAAATAGAACCACCTTTTATTTATCACCATATTGATTACACATTATTCATTGTATAATGTTTCAAACAATCAACTTAAGACTTGAATAAAAAACAACAGTCGTCCCATGCTCCTAGCATGTACACTTTGTTTTTCTAAACAATAGTTATGCCATACTCCAAGTATGCACACTATGTTTGTCTATGATCCTTACATTGTGATGTAGATCAATTGAACATGATTCCAATGATACTCATTTCACAATCCCAAATCCTTATTGTAAATGTGAGAATCCCCGATTCCTATCATTTACCAAAAAAATTGTTAGATTTTAAACTTTTACGCAATGTTCCTCTTATAATGATTATGCACAAAGTCACCAAAACCTTGTCACCAGTCATTACAGAATATTCCAAAGAAGTTCAACCTCTATGGAATGGAAGTCTCATATTCAAAGTACATTGCTTTGAACATCCTTCTTGCATTAAGTTTTCTAATCTTACATAGACTGAATAACTTCCACCTATGGAGACATTTCCATAGTCCCATTTTGACTATCACTTCCGAACAAGAGTTATTTCTTTTCAGAATATGTCAATATGGTCCTTTTCGACAACTTACATCATACTTCCAACTTTCCCTGAGCAACCAATCTTTGGTGAACCTCAGATTGTCCTCGACAATTGCTTAATCACTTTAGTCATATCCAGTTCTAGACTTTTCCCTTCTCAATGCCTTAAGCATTTGGAAAATTTAGAAAAGATGAATATTATAGCACATGCAATCGATCCTATATCCGAAGCATATGGGACACGATTCATGATGTTTGACATAAAGACATGATACTAGACCAGTCTTTTGCTACAATATTTTTTTATTTGCCATGTTTTCAAAATTTAACTATGAAGAGGGATTCCGTAATCATAATCGAATTTTGAAAACGCAATATATATAGAATTTCTTCAAGTTGAACCATTCCAACATGAAATTCATATATATATTCTTGACTAAAGATGATTAAAATCTCAATCTAAGCTTTAGAATTGAAATGAAGTATGATTTCCTCTCCCTTAATTATAGCAAAACGACTTTTTCAATCCCTGCAACTTCACGAATTGAAACTTTTGTTTTTCTGTAATTAACATTGCTAACTTGCAACACTAAACGTAATAATCATGCTCCCACTAACATGATGATTATCAGGATAACACTTATGCTCCCACTTGCTCTGACATATTTCCAGAAATCTGTTGGACTTCTGAAATTTAGATTCATACACCCTTTCTTAGATAGCTCACATGTGTGTCTAAACAATTTCAAGAACTATGAAAAGGGATGCCGTAATCAGAGTCTCAATTTCTTAGACCTTTTCCATTTCTCACAAGTCCATGTTAGTGTGCCGGTTAAACACACACACTCCACTAACGACTTTTGAAAATGCAAATAACACAATTGATATCTACGTAAAATCTACTTAGTGAAAGCGTTTCCTCACCATCATTTTCATGAATCGGAGAGAAACCTTATGACACCTAGATTTTGTAGTGTATGAGTTCCTATCCATGTGAATTTGTCAAAACCATAATCACAAGATAAGGTTAGTGACAAATTCAGCCTTACATGGATTAAACTTGTTCAGTCTTAGTTTCCTCTCACCTTGGTAGCACAAGGCCCACCAATGCTAACAAGTTGAACTCTGATAACTCACATGCAAATTCAACTTATTTGAAGTAGGTACATAATTAAGAATTATGTCAACACGATAGGTTGCAAACCTTAAGTCGTGTGCTAGTGATAAATTACAGGTTTTACTTTTGATTAAATCTTGAAACTCTTTCAGGATCTTTAAGGCTCCCACTGTACCCTTGACATATAAGTTTCCCCAGTCAAGAACCATTCCTTGACAAAACAAATATTCAAGGGATAGTGCGGATTCTTATCAAGACTAACACTTCACACAATTGGTCTTAGTTGGTCTTTGTCTCATCCATGACATCACAACTTACCAATCTCAAATGTACAAGGGTAGAAACATTTTACACTACATTTGATAAGTGTTTTAAACCTTACTTTATGTCACTCAATGTTACAATCTTGGAGTATGACTCTAAGAATTGTTTTGGAACGAAGTATGACTCATCTTCTCGATCTTAACCAATCCAACAATTCATGATCTCTCTTCTTAGTCATAACAATGCACTAAGACGTCCTTAGAGTATGAATTTGTGATATGGTTTCATAATAATTAAGATGATCATGAAATATGATACTAAAGTACTCTCCCATCCTTTCAGATTTGAGAAACTTTTATCTTTCTGCCTAATTTGATTCTTCTCATTTGTTCTGTCATACATTGTAACCTTTCCAATGTTACAGAATTATACTTAACCTCATAAGTATAATCATATTTACTAATCTTTAGTAAATCATGACAAATCAATCTTTGTGGTGGACCTTGACCATCGCACACTTGATATGACCAATCCTTTGACATCTCCAATGAACCAACTCACTAGAACATAAAGTATGTTAGTTTACAACATGTTGTCCAATATTAGTATTCTCTTAGATTTTGTAACATTCTTTAACATGGAATGATTCCTTAATCCGTATATGACTCCCTAGTTGTATCATTGAAAAATCTTCCTTTTCATGTTTTAGTGTATGTTTAAAGTCCTTCTAAGATGGTGGTAACTTATTAATCACACTCGACATAACAATGCATTCATCCATTTTTCATATTTTGTCAAGTGAATTGACCCAGATTGTAAAGGATTGCATTGTATTTTTCCATAACAAGCCTTGAGTCTACCATTTTATAGTTATTGAAATCGCTAACTAGAAATTTCTTCCTAGAAGCATCCTAAATGAAGTATTTAGACTCAAGGGTATTCCATAATTCCTCCGCACTCTCCATGGGTTGGGAGATATCAAATAAAGGATCAAGCATACAATTTAGAATATGGTATCTATAGATGTAGTCGTCATTCTCCCACTTGCAACGACGTCTAGTTTTCTTCATCGTTTCATCTTCTTGTAATTATGGTGTAGTTTTTCTTAGAACATAAAACACTTTATAGTAAAAAAAGTGAATCTTGTTCTCCCAATGATGGAAGTCATTTCCATAGAACTTCTCTAACTTGTCAAAATTTGAAGTCATCTTTTTCGCCGATTAGCTCTTGATTTCAGAAAAAACTAAAACACATATTAGATTAGGAGGAGATGAATGTTTATGAAATCGATGAATAGACTGGATATGCTTGAAGGATCGTATGGTGACTTTTTAAATCGGATATTTCACCCTATTTTTAGGTTACATAGAATCGAAATTATTGGTATAATCCTTCTAGGAACAATTGCAAATCTAGGAACCAATATGAGACAATAAACTTAGGTTGTATAGACTTTGAAGTTCTTTTGATGCCACTTAGACCCTGCAAGGTGTGCAACCCCTTAACCCCGTCATTTGATTAAACTGAGATCAAACCCGTTTTATATAAGCGTATACCCTATACATCCTAACATGTCTATAATAAAGATTTGAACCCCATTAATAATTTGTAAATTTCATTTTACTAAAATGACACGGTGATAGTAAAATCACCAACAGGGAGTTCTGTCCTAAATACCAAGGGGCTGCCAAAATAATTACAACATATTTAACTATTTTTATTTATAAACATAATTATTAAAATTAGAGTAGCCATTGTGTAATATATATTTTGTATTGGAATAATAAGCATAATGTCTAATATTAAATGAAATAAATGAGCGAAAAAAGGTAAAGAAGGTTCGACAGATGATTTCAGAGCTAACGAGATTAACAAGGGATTTGAGGGAAACATGGAAAACGGGAAATCAGGGCAAGAGTGGGGGTGACTTTGAAAATCGGGGGTGGGTAAACTAGGGAAATCAAGGGCAAGGCTACTTCCTCCTACGTTTGGTCCCATTGACAAGCTTAATGCTCTCTTATATACTATTGGAATCATATTCGAGTGTATGGTTGAAGCGATGTGTCTTAAAGTTGTAACAAATCTAACATTCTAGACTTGTTATTTTAAAAAGTGCATTTTGAACTTAAATTTTTTGTGACATCCCCCAATATTAAGAACCAATTAAAAAAATCTTTATGCTTACTAAATTGAGATGCGAAAGTTCTCAGTTTAAATAAAACATTGTTGAGACAACAAGTTTTTTCATTATATTAAAAATTCCATGGATGTCATTGTTCATATCGAAGCATACATTACAACATAAATATATAAAAGGTCCTAAAATACTATAACATGCTCTTTCTTATTTCACTCAGTACTTAACTAAGCTTTAGCGGCCTTACATCCACTACATGTGATGCAAATAAAATAAGTAAGTCAAGTTTGGTAAACTTGGTGAAATGCATAGGGTTTTCAAGCCCGTAATAATTTAATGATAATAAATAACAGTGTCCCTCCTACAAACCTATCATTGACAGATAATATAGATATATACAATCTGACACAAAAATCCTTAGGACATTCTACCTAGACCAAATGATTCCTCATGAATCCTAAATAGACAATTATTTGAAGGAATCACCCTACCTGATAAATCGTTCGAGTATTTGGTTGACTACACAGCTAGGGAAGTCCATGGCCAGTGTAAGTCATATAAAGGTAACTAATGTTCAGAGTTATTGATAAATATTTTATCTACGTCTGTAGTTATAAGTCCACACTAGCAACATCATTCACTAGACCACCTAGAATAGTCAAGTGTTATAATCTCCTCTGGCCGATGACCCATACATACTTGTCAGTTGTTTGATCTGGAACCATCATTTCTAGTCATCCAAGAAAGAGGAGGACTACTACGCTCTGCTCTGATCTAACATTCTACCCCATAATGAGACATGAATAATGTCCAACTTATTGGGAACTAAACACCTTATACAAGTCTTATTATAACTAATCCAGACTTATACTAAAGACAAACTATGTCTAGTATAGTTCCAAGTATACAATACTATTATATGTATACAAGTAGCACAACGTATAAATAAAAAAATTAGCATTTAATAAATAGGTTTACTAAATTATGTTCTTGAAAGTAACTACGCACTCACCTGACAAAAGTAGGTGATTCGGGGTTAGGGCAACGCTTCGCCTTAGTACTTCTTAAAGACCTAAACGTAAAAAACACTAAGTCTTAGTCTAGTTACATAGGCCCGACGACAATTTAATTATAGTCTAGATTCCTCAAGAATCCCAATGTCTACATCAAGATCTATCAAGTAAAGAATAATTAGAAAGGATCCTATCGGAGGTATACAGAGTATACTATTTAGAAATCCCATTTTAAACACCTCACTAAATCTAGCCTAAACATCACTCACGTAAGTAAACGAATCAGCATAATGGTTCGCATCACTTCCTGAACTTCTGCCATGGTTCGCATCACTTCCTGAACTTCTGCCATTGTGATAGGTTCAGGTGCAGGCATAACGACCCGAAGTATGATCCATCACATTCTTAGGCTCAGGTTGTCATCTTCCTCTTTTTTTGAAAACCCAAGCAGACGTTCGGTGTACCGAGATGAGAATTTAAGATAGGAAGGATTTTATTTACGATAGACGTATAAATCTACTTGTCACATCGAAACGTTACATGCTAGTTCTAATATCATAACGATACGCTTAAAATCCTGAACACATAAGGTTTCCAGATCCGGTCGGCAACAGACCATAGATCCGAACAAATAACAACATATAAGGAAATCTTTATAGCTATAACATAAATCATTTAACACATAAAACATTTTAGGCATCTTTCCTAAAATAAACAAGTGCTCGTGTGTAAATTATAGCAGAAACTCATCTCACAATCATTGCGTAGCATTCTAAGTTTAAGTATAGAAATTTCCTACAAATTCCTAGTTCGCTTAAACTAATGCTCTGATACCAACTGTGACATCCCCATTTTCACGGCCAGAAAATACCGATTTTGTTTATGCTTTACAGAAGTCAGAGTACCTCTTTTAATAAAAATGTTGCGGAATTTGTTCCCAGTAAAACATGATAAATACGTTAACAAAGCATTTCCAAATAAAAGTATTTTTATTCATTTTAAAACATTTGGGATGTCATCATCAATACAGAAACATAAGCATAAACAGAACTTACATTCATTATCACTAGTGATTTATATCTCCTTAATCTCTCAGTGTAATGTAACTTCATATCAACACCTGTGATATAAATAAACTGAGTGGTTCAAGTTGGGAAACCTGGTGAGTACATAGGGTTTTCAACCCACAATAAATAAGTTTATTAACTTTATCAAACCAAACAAACCCGTTTACCCGT